>NW_006408681.1:2471303-2480094 GCF_000296735.1 Chrysochloris asiatica
ACCATTTCCTTTAGGTACAATGACTCTGTGTATTCCTTCCATTTTCTCTTGATGCATTCTGCATCATTCAATAATTTGCCCAGAGAATCCTTCAATAACGAAAGTCAAGGCTTGAATTTTTTCTTCAGTTCCCCCAGCTTGAAAAATGCTGAGAATGTACTTCCTTTTTGGTTTTCTAACTCCAGATGTTTGCAGATTTCTTTGTAATATTTGACCTTGTCTTCTCGAGCTGACCTTTGACATTTTCTGTTCAGCTCTTGTACCTCCTCGTTTCTTCCATTTGTTTTAGCACCTCTACGCTGGAGAGCAAGTTTCAGTGTCTCTTCTGAAATCCATTTTGTTCTTTTCCTTCTTTCTTATCTTCTTAATGGCTTTTTGCTTTCTTCCTGTATGATGTTCTTGAAATCATCCCACAACCCTTCTGGTCTTTGGTCTTTAGTGTTTATTGTATCACATCTGTTTTTCCGATGATCTCTAAATTTAGGTGGGATATATTCAAGGTTATATTTTGCTCTCCTGGGCTTGTTTTCATTTCCTTCAGCTTCAGTCTGAATTTGTATATGAACAGTTGGTGGTCCATTCCACAATCTGCCCCGACCTTGTTTTGGCTGATGATATGGAGCTTTTCCAACTTTTCTTTCCACAGATGTAATCACTTTGATTTCTGGTGAGGTCCCTATGTATAGTCATCTCTTATGCTGTCTAAAGAAAATATTTGAAATGAACAAATCATTTGTTTTGCAGAATTCAATCATGCAATCTCCAGCATCATTTCTATAACCAAGGCCATATTTTCCAACTACTGATCCTTCCTCTTTGGTTCCCACCTTTGCATTCTAATCACCAGTGATTATCAATATATCTTTGTTGCATGTCTGATCAATTTCAGATTGAAGATGTTGGTTGTTGTTGTTAAGTGCATGGAGTTGGTTCTAATCCATAGCCACCGTGTACACGGTTTCTGAGGCTGTAAATCTTTACGGAAGCAGAAAGCCTCATCTTTCTCCTGTGGAACAGTTGGTAGTTTTGAACTGCTGAACGTGAGCTTAGAAGTCCAACTCGTAACCACTGTGCTACCAGAGCTACCAGAGCTCCATGAAGACGTTGGTAGAATTCTTCTATTTCATCTTTACTGGCTTTAGTGGTTGGTGTGTAAATTTGAATAATAGTGGTATTAAATGGTCTTCCCTGTAGATGCATTGACATTATCCTGTCACAGACAGCATTGTACCTCATATCAGATCATGATATGTTCTTCTTGACAATGAATGCAACAGCATTCCTCTTCAATTTGTCATTTCTGACAATGTAGTACAAATAGTAAACCATGTGGTTGTCAGATTAAAAATGTCCAATACAGGTCCATTTCAGTTCACTAATGCCTAAGATATTGATGTTTATGTGTTTCATTTCATTTTTGACAATATCCAATTTTTCTAGATTCATACTTTGTACATTCCATGTTCCGGATATTAATGGATGTTTACAGCTGTTTCTCTTCATTTTTAGTTGTGCCCCATAAGCAAATGAAAGTCCCAAGGGCTTTACTTCCTAGGATTTTACTCCATTTGCATCATCACGTTCAGTTCTGCTTTAAGGAGGCAGCTCTTTTCCAGCCACATTTTGAATGACTTCCACCCAGAAGGGCTCATTTTCTGGCATTATATCTGACAGTGTTTCTCTGCTATTCATAAGGTTTTCAGTGACTAAATATTCAGAAGTAGTTTGTCTCTTCTTCTTCCTGGTCTGTCTTCATCTGGAAACTCATCTGAACTTGTCCACCGTGGGTGACTCTGCTGGTATTTAAAATACCTGTGGCATAACTTTCAGAATCACAGCAGCTCACAAGGCACCACAGTACAACAAATTGGCAGATGGGTGGTGTTATAGCATTATACAGCCATGTAATTAATCACAATACATGGAAAAGACATTGGATGCTATCTATTATTGGGGTCATAGATCTCTTTGGTGAAACCTATGAAACCTCTTTTTAAAAATTACACACACACACACACACACACACATATATATATATATATACATTTATGCCTTCTGTTTCAGTTTCAGTTGTTTCAAAGTCCCTCTAAAGTCCCTCCATGGAGTTCAGATTAAGAACAGCTTCCTGCACGAAAAAATTTAGGTCAGACATTGAATTCTGTTTCTTTATCTTTTCACTTACTGTGTTAGCATTGCTTTTTCAAATTCACTATTTCAACAACAGCAACTAAAATATGTAATAATACAGGTCTTGGAGGCACAAAGTGTATTTGAATTCAACTTGGATCATTGCTAACTTTTAAGGACTTCTAAGAATGCAATTATGTGGCAATGGATGGGTTAGGGAGTCCACTGTAAAAGTGGGAAATCTCTGAATTAACTTCAATTTAGTAGTGCAATGTTTACTAAAGTATAAGTAATTAATATGCATGCACTGGACTGCAAAGTCGGCCTGAACCACAAAGTCAGCGATTCAAGCTCACCAGCTGCTCCTAGGAAACTCTAAACAGGGTCTCTATGGGTTGACACCAACTCAACGTCACTTAACAAACAACAACAACAAAAACAAACTTAATATATATGTATATTTAAAACTTGAGAGTTGTTGTTGTTGTTAGATGCCATCGAGTCGGTACCGACTCATAGCGACAATATGCAGAGCCGAATGAAACACTGCCTGATCCTGGGCCAACCTCACTACTGTTGCCACACTTGAGTCCAGCGATGCTGCCACTTGGCCAATCCATCTCCTTGGGGGTCTTCCTTTTTTTCTCTGACCCTCCACCTTACCAAACCTGATATCCTTCTCTAGCGACTGATCCCTTCTGACAATATATTCGAAGTATGAGAGATGAAGTTTGGCCATCTTGGCCTCTAAGGAGCACTCTAACTGCACTTCTTCCAAAATGGATCTATTGGTTCTTTTGGCAGCCCATGGCACTTTCAATATTCTCCTCCAACACCATAACTCAAAAGCATCAATTCTTCTATGATCTTCTTTATTCATTGCCCAGCTTTTGTATGCATATGAAGATATTGAAAATAGCATGGCTTGGGTCAGATGCACCTTAGTCCTCAAGCTGACATATTTGCTCTTCAACACTTTAAAAAGATCTTGAACAGCAGATTTGTATAATGTTATATGTTGTTTGATTTCTTGACTGCTGCATCCACAAGTGTTGATAGTTGATCCAAGAAGAATGAAGTCCTTGACAACTTCAATCTTTTCTCCATTGATAAGAATGTTGTTTATTGGTCCAGGGGTGAGGAGTTTTGTTTTCTTTACATTGTGATGCAATCCATATTGAAGGCAGTGCCCTTTGATCTTCATCAGTAAATGTTTTAAGTCCTCTTCACTTTCAGTAAGCAAGGTTGTATCATATGCATATCGCAGATTGTTAATTAGCCTTCCTCCAATCTTGATGCCACGTTTTTCATCATATAACCAAGCTTCTCAGATTATTTGCTCAGCATACAGTTTGAATAAGCATGGTGAAAGAATACAACCTTGTCGTACGCCTTTCTTAATTTTAAACCATTCAGTGTTCCCATGTTCCATTTGAATAACTGCCTCTTGGTCCTCTTCACAATGTTGTCCATAGCTTGTCATGATCCACACAATCGAAAGCCATTGCACAGTCAATAAAGCACAAGTAAACATCTTTTTGATATCCTCTGCTTTCTTGAGAAAGTAACTACTTGAGAATAACTGCAACAAATTTTGACAACTTAGACCAAACTAGTTCTTGTTAAGAAATAATCTTTTACCATTTATCCTTTGTAGAACTGTAATAGTAATAAGTAGATTGTTTTATGTCTTTTACATTTTGCTGTTTTCACGTTATGGGATAAAGCTCTGGACTGCTAACCACAACCACCATCCACTCCTTGGAAACCCTATACAGGGTCGCTATGAATGGGAAGTGACTCGACAGCACTTAACAACAAATAGACAGTGCTAGAAGTCCTTGTGTGATGCTGTTAGACAAGCACTCATCAGAAGGTCGGTTTGAACCACAAGATCAACAGCTGAAACTCACCAGCCACTCCTTGGAAACCCTGCCTCATAAGGTCTCTATGAAACAGAACTGCCTTGACAGCACTTAACAACAAATAGATAGTGCTGAGACTATGGTGACTTCATAGGATAAGCACTGGATGGGAAACCACAATGTTGTCTGTTTGAGCCCACTTAGCCATCTCAAAGCTGCTCAATCCTTGTTATTGTTGTTATGTGCCATGGAGTTGTTTCCAACTCATAGTGATCCTACATAGGGTTTCCGAGGCTGTAAATCTTTACGGGAGCAGAAAGCCTCATCTTTCTCCCGCAGAACAGCTGGTAGTTTAGAACTGCTGACCGTGAGATTAGCAGCCCAATTTGTAACCACTACACTACCAGAGCTCCATCCTAACCCTATATTCTTTTAATCATTCTTCTGTCTTTTATATTCATTCATTCAGCCATTCACTCATTAAAAAAAACAAAAACTTATGAGAAGCTATGTACTTGGCTTTCTGCTCAGTGCTGAGGATATAATGGTTAGCAGATACTGATGAACTGCTGAGTTATTGTCCTTCATACATCGTCAGTCTAGAAATCACCATTCGTCAAATGATCATATAAAGAAATGGAACCGTGAAAAATGCTATAAACAAATGATTTATATTGTTTAATTACCATCACCATCCCTTCCCTTTTTATTGTTGAGATAATTTCAACACTAACCACGAGTAATAAGTGTAAGGGCATTTATGTTCCTGTCATATGTTTTGACATATTATTATAAATACAATATTATAAATAAAAGATAAATATCATCAGGGACTAAGAAATGAACATTTCCAGGAATTTCCTTCATTATCTTCCCCAGAAGTTTTCTTCTATCTGCTTGTCCTCTAAAATTTATTTTTCTCAGGTATCTTGAGGTTAACATTTTAAAGAGATTTTTCATTGAAAATCACAATTTATTGATAACAAACAGGTATTAGAAACTGTTTCTGTATTTCAGTACAAGATGTCAGTTACATTATGAATAAAATATGCTTGTGTAGGCTACTCTGGTCAGACTACCATTTACAAAGTATTTGTATTTCTGTGGGAAAGTCTTTCTAAGTTCAAAACAACTGGCATACACACTTTTGGAATGTGACTTGTTTTTAAATGAAGATATGTGTTTATCAATAAAAGGGAAATTTGCCGTGTAATTTAAAAGTGAAGCAACAATCCAGTAAAGGTTATATAAAATCTTAAAATTAGCAAAGAACTTAGAGTTGATACAGCTCATGTCTTTTGATTTGTTGGCATATTGTTGCTGATTTTGCTTCAGCCTCTTCTTCTCTAGTACGCCTCCAGGAAATACTCTATGCTCAGAATGAAGACTTTTGACTACTTGCTAAAATGAAGAAATGCATGATCATCATTGACTAAAGCAGAAAGGAAAGTTATCAGGAAAAACAACCAGCAAAGTATTATTAAAAATAAATGGTAAAAATAATAAATGCTGGCACGTTGCCCAAAATTAAAGAACATAATTTTGAATTCATTAAATGGGTTGTTGTTTTTGTTTTTAAGTATCATCAAGTCGGTTCCAACTCATGGCGTTTGTAGAGTTTCCAATGCGTTAATTGGGTTACATTTGATTTTTGCAATCCTTTGTCAAGTTAATACCCATTTTCCTTCACTACAACAAATGCAAGTAATGAAGGTCAGTGTCATTTTTCAAAAGTGAACTGTGTCAAATGATTTACATAATGAAAATGTCATTGTGAACAAGAATCTTGCCCCCAATGACTGTTTCTCAAAAGAAACTGAAAGAACATCATCTATTTTCATATCTGATAACTTTGTTTACTCACAAATACCCAATTATCAAATACAGTTGATGTTTCTATAAAATGAAAAACTACCGATTATGAGAAAGTGGCAGGTTGAAGGAGTTGATAATAGAATCAGTGTCTTTCAATTCAAAATCTGCCCATCCAAGATCAAATGTAGTGGTAAAAAGTTCTTCTCCTCTGGCTGTCAATTTGAAGTAAGATACTACACTCAATACACTTTCTATTGGGCAATTTATAAAGCATGGTACCAGTTCCCTTATACTAAAATCCTACTGTGTACAAAGGGGCATGTGTTGAATAGAATTGTACTAAAGATGTTTCCTAGAATCTGGAAGCTTACCTGTGACCACAATCCAGATCTACCACCATCCATGGTTGGACCCAGGAACACTGACTTTCATGACTATCAACATATCTCTCAAACTTAGAACCTATATTTTCTGTCAGCACTGGACTGCCAACCACGAGGTCAGCAGTTCAAACGCACCAGCTGCTCCTTGGAAACCATATACAGGGTTGCAATGAGTCAGACCAACTAGACTTAAGAACAATATCAAATTCACTGCCACCATGTGGATTCTGACTCATTGTGATCCTGTGTATGGTTTCTAAGGTTGTAAATCTTTATAGAAGCAGAAAGCCTCATCTTTCTCCCTCAGAGATGATGGTGGGTTTTTGCAGTTAGCAGTTGAGTGCTTATGCTTCAGCACTATCAGGGGTCCTTTTTGTAAGTCTGCCAAATGAAATCCACATTGGAAGTATCCATTATTAATGAATCTTTGGAGAGGCATTTTATAGAGTGAAATATTAATGAGAGATTACATATACTCCTTCACATAACAAGTAAAATAAGCCCCTGATATTATTAAACACCAAAACAAAATAAACCAAAATTCTCATCTGTAGTATATAATCATGTGTAGTTAAGCAGAAATTGAAAATTATAAAAACATTAAAAACTGGTAGCAAAATAAAATGTGTATTCACTATGTAACGTGTGTCACTATTTGTTGTTACGTTCCGTGGAGATGGTACCAACCAACTCATAATGAGCCTATGCACAATAGAACACAACAAAGATCCTGCGCCAATCTCTAATCATTGTTACACTTGAGTCCATTGTTGCTGCCCTGTGCCAAGCCATCTCTTTGGGGTGTCTTTCTCTTTCTCGATGACCCTCCACATTTACCAAGCATGATGTCATTCTCAGAGGACTGGTCCCTCCTGATAAAATGTCAGAAATTTGAGAAACACAGTCTGCATATCCTGCCTTCAAGGGAGCATTCTGGCTGTACTTCTTCTGACATAGATTTGTTTGTTCTTCTGGCTGTCCATGGTACTTTTAATATTCTCCTCCAATACCTCAAATGCATCAATTTTTCCACAGGCTTCCTTATTCATTGCCCAACTTTCATATGCATTTGAGGCTATTGGAAATACTACGGTTTGGGCCAGCCACACCTTAGTCCTAAAGCTGACATCTTTGCTCTTGAACATTAAAGAGGTTTTGCGCTTCATGAGAGTGTTTCACTATATAGCTGATTTTAACATACACTTATATTTTAAGCACCACATGGAGTCCTGGTGTGGCGCCAGATGGCAAAGTTGTTTAAACTGCAAGGTTGGTGGTTCAAGCTCACCAGCGGCTCCTTGGAAACCCTATACAGGTTTGTTATGGGTTGGAATTGACTCAAGGACACTTAACAACAATAACAACGTCACTTTCCACAAGATCAGTAATTCAAACCCATTAGCAGCTCTTCAGAAACCCTATACAGGGTCACTATGAATCAAAACCAACTTGACAGCACTTAACAACAACAATGTTTGGAAGACAACTCTCTGACTAACAGATTAGAAGAGATCCATATTTGTGCCCATTCCAAAGAGAGGTGATGCAACAGAATGCGGAAATCATTGGACAATCTCTTTTATATCTCAAGCGAGTAAAGTTTTGCTAAAGGTAATACAGAAATGGCTACAATCATACATTGACAGAAAACTACAAGAGTTATAGCTGGATTCAGAAGAGGCTGTGGAACAAGAGATATCATTGATGATGTCCTGTGGATCTTGGCTGAAAGCAGAGAATATCAGAAAGATGTTTACCCGTGCTTTATTGACTATGCAAAGGCTTTTGATTGTGTGGATCATGACAAGCTATGGACAACACTGCAAAGCATGAGTATTCCAGAATTTGTAAATGAGGAATTTGTACCTGGACCAAGAGGCAGTTGTTCGAACAGAACATGGGAACACTGAATGGTTTCAAATTAAGAAAGGTGTGCAACATGGTGGTATTCCATTCGCATCATCATGGTCAACTCCACTTATAACAAACTGATAGAGCTGTGGTGGTGATTACTATGTAGACTCAACAAAAACAAACCCACTATCACTAAGTCAATAACTACTTATAGCAACCTATGTTGTTGTTTTTGAATGCCGTTGAGTCTATTCTGACCCATAGTGACCCTGAATAGGGTTTCCAAGAAGCAGCTGGTGAGCTTGGGACAGAGTATAAATGCCCCCATCATGTTTCCAATGCTGTAAACCTATAAGGGATTAGATTGCCACATCTTTCTCCTGCAGGATGGCTGATGAGTTTTAATCATTGACCTTTTGATTATCAGCTGAACAATTAACCATTATGCTGTTGTTGTTGTTGTTAGGTGCCATCGAGCCAGTACCGACCCATAGTGACATTATGCAGAGCAGAACGAAACACTGCCCGATCTTGGGCCAACATCACGACTATCGCCACGCTTGAGTCCATCGATGCTGCCACTTGGCCAATCCATTTTGTTGGGGGTCTTCCTCTTTTTCTCTGACCCTCCACCCTACCAAACATGATATCCTTCTCCAGTGACTGGTCCCACCTGACAATAATGTCCAAATTATGAGAGACAAAGTTTGGCCATCTTGGCCTCTAGGGAGCATTCTGGCTGCAGTT
>NW_006408681.1:2480224-2492500 GCF_000296735.1 Chrysochloris asiatica
ACATTGTTTCGTTCTGCTGTGCATGGGGTCACTATGAGTCAGTTCTGACTCGATGGCACCTGACAACAACAACAACAACAAAGTGATTTGCAAAGTCTTGCTGTGGTGCTGAAGGATATGATCTGGACTGCTAATCATAAGGTTGGTGGTTCAAACCCATGAGCCTCTCTTCATAAACCCTATACAGAGTTGCTATGAGTCACTACCAATTCAACAACACACAACAACAATGTCATTTTCAAGAAGCCCTTGTGGGACATTGCATTAAGCATTGGGCTGCTAACCATACAGTCAATGGTACAAACCCACTAATTCTTCCTTGGGAGAAAGAGGAGTCTGTCTGCTGCCATATAGATTTACAACTTCAGAAAACCTAAGGAGCAGTTCTCTGTGTCCTATAGGGTTGTTGTAAGTCAGGATTGGATTGATGGCAATGAATGGGAAATGTCACTTTCAAACTTTATTGGTTTTTTAAGTGTGTTAAGATCTGGCTTACTTTTTTTTTTTTTTTTGCAAGTAGTAGAAAAGATTTATAACTTAAAAAGAATCCTAGCTAGGTAAATAAAATTGTTTTAAGATATCAAAAAAATATACTTTAGGTAGTTTCATTCTAACTAATTTAACAGTGAAATAACTAATATTTATATTATTTCTTACATATATCCATGTAGTGATACCTACAAGTAATAGTAACCAAGAAGATCTTTATCCTGAATTGACAGGTCTGCTTCCATTGAGCATGAAATTTGGATGAGCCCATAGGATTAATGAGCTCTGCTAGAACATAAAAATGATTAGACTGTCACAAAAAATGCCAAAGGAGTATAGAATTTTCATTGATTGATATAACTTTTTGGAAAAAGTTCAAAAGTTGAGCCATTCATAATATGAATTTAGCGCTCTTCCTTTTTGTTTTTAATGGTAAGATAGATAAGAATCCCAGAACATATATTTTAAGTCAGAATTTAATGACTAAAATTCTGGTTTAATACACCAAAAATAAGCAAATGTATAAAATTCAAGGCATTTGACTATGTGGATCATAACAAACTGTGGCTAACATTGTAAAGAATGGGTATTCCAGAACACTTAATTGCGTTCATGAAGAACCTGTACACAGATTAAGACGCAAACTAGGGTTACTGAATGGTTTAAAATAAAGAAAGTTGTGTGCTAGAGTTGTATCCTCTCAACACACTTGTTCTGTCTGTATGCTAAACTGGATTATATGAAGAAGAACATGGCATCAGGATTGGAGGAAGACTCATGAACAACTTGTGATATATAAATGTTATAACCTTGCTTGCTGGAAGTGAATATGACTCAAGATACTTACTGATGAAGATCAAAGACTACAGCCTTCATTATGGATTGTACCTCAATGTAAAGAAAATAAAAATCATCACAACTGGATCAATACATAACATCATGATAAACAAAGAAAAGATTGAAGTTGTCATAGACTTCCATTTGCTTGGATCCACTATCAACACTTATGGAAGCAGCAGCAAAGAAATCAAAGGATTGTCTGAAGAACACACGAATTGGTGTTGGTAGAAGTACAGCCAGAATGCTCTTAGAAGCCAAGATGGCAAGGCAAGATTTTGTCTATCTTACTTATCAGGAGGGACCAGTTAGTTCCTGAAGAAGGACATCATGCTTAGTAAAGTGCAGGGTCAGCAAAAAAAGGAAGATTCCCTAGCAAGATGGGTTGACACAGTAGCAGCAGTAATTTGCTCAAGTGTAACAACTATTGTGAGGATGATGGAGGACCAGGCAGTATTTCATTCTGTGGTGCATAGGGTTGCTATAAGTTGGAATGGATTTGACAGCACCTAACAACAACAACAGGGGTGTGACTCATTAAGAATAAGAGTTGTAAAAAAGTCTTCTAGGTGATTGCAATGGTTGGTAAAATTTGAGAGCTACTGGCCTAGATTAAGGAGCCTAGATAACACAGTAGTTAAACATTTCGCAGAAGGATCAGCAGTATGGGCCCATCAGTCGCTCTGAGGAGGAAGATGTTGCAGCCTGCTTCTGTAAAGATTTACAGCCTTGAAATCCTGAGACAGTTCTACACTGTCCTTCAGTGTCAGAATCAACTCGACACCAGTCAAGTGGCTGGCTGGTGGCGCAGTGGTTAAGCACTGAGTTGCCAACTGAATGATCAGTGGCTCAACCCTTCAGGGGAGCAAGCTCTGGTGATCTGTTTCTATAAAGACGACAGCCTTGAAAGCCTTATGGGGCAGTTCTACTCTATCCTATAGAATCAATATGAGCCGCATGGACCCGGCAGCAATGGCAGTGAGGTAGCCTTGATTGCCTTGTACACACACACACAGATGCTCACAGTTCAGAGTAAGCCCAAGTGGGCCCCAACCTTGTGTCCCCAAAGATGGAAGTGGCTTTAACTTAACCTTTAAGTAGATGCATAAATCATCTACTTAGCCTAATTCAGAAAAACACCCCCAAATTATCCCTCTGTGCTTCCCTATTGGGTGGCTTATGGGTTTCAATAGCCATATAATTGACTCAATTAACCAATTCATTTTGCTTAGGTGGGCACAGTTGGAGGTAAAATCACCCACTATATCCTAAATGTGTTCTAGCTGATTCCCCTCAGGTTGAAGACACCTGACGAGACTTGCTGAGGAGGGAACATTAACCATTTGGCAGACAGAACCGAGTCCGTCTCTGTGCCTACTTTCCCCAGTTCACACAATTTTCCCTCTACAACCTGGTTCATGTGATTTTATGATACCAAGGTCTGGCCAGTGTTGATAGAAAGTACTTCAGTAAACTTTTAAGAACATCCCGACATAAATTAGAATTAATGGTCTATAGCATATTCAGAGCATGGGGAATCATCACCACCATCCATGGCTTTGAATGCATTCATTCTGGTTCAACCATTTACTGAAAATTTACATTTCCACCCAAGATATATTGAATCAGAATCTACATTTTAACAAGATCTTTATTTTTATAGATCTCTGTGTATATGTACACTTAATAAATCACTTGGAGATCTCTAGGAATCACCTGGGGATCTATAAGAATCACCTGTTGATTTGTTAAAATGTAGATTCTAATTCATCTAGGTTATATCTAGGGTGGGAAGGTAAATTCTCAGCAGATGGTTGAATCAGAATGAACAGGTTTGAAGCCCTACCACTATCTAATTTCAGAACATTCATTCACCTCAAAACATGCACATACCCATTAGCAGTCACTCCTCATTCCCTTCTCCTTGGCCCTCATAACCGCTAATCTGTTTTCTGCCTCTATGAATTTGCCAATTCTGGACATTTTCTGTAAATTGAATCATACAATATGTGACCTTTTGGGTCTAGCTTTTTTCCTTTGTTTTTACTTAGCTTTGATTTTCAAGACTCATTTATGAATTATATGTATAAGACAAGAATACATTCCAATTTTTTTATTACTGAGGTAAAATACATAAAACATTTGTCATGTCAACATTTCTTTTATGAACAATTCAGTGACATCAATAAAATAACATTTACCATGTTGTGCACTCATCAGTATAATACATTTCCCAATTTTCTTCATCACCTTGAACAGAAACTTAGTATCCAGTAAGCAATAGCTGTCCATTACCCCCTTACATCCATTGTGATAACCTCAAATAAATACCGGTCTCCATGCATTGGCTTTTTCTGGATTTTGCATGTAAGTAGGACCATACACTACTTCCTTTTTGTACCTGACGTATTTCACTTAGCTTAATGTTTTCAAGAATGCTAGAGGAGTTTTGAGGCAAGTAGTCGTAAGTATTCCTTGTTGGTTGAAAGAACTAATTAGATTACTTATCTATATTGTTGTTCGCTATTTAAATGCTGTTGAGTTGGTTCTGACTCAAGCAACCCTGTTAAGGGTTTCTGAGAAGCAGCTGGTGGATTTGAAATGTCAACCTTGGGGTTAACAGTAGCCTCAGAAAAGGAAACTTGCTAAGAAGTTACATGAAAAGTGTTTTTCATTCTCTACAAGTTGAAACAAAAATCAGTAACTTTTTTTTTGAGGCAGTGCAGCAAGTATTACTTTCCATGAGATATTTGAAACCTAGTGCCAATAACTTTTTATTTACCTTTAAGACAAAATTGACTCGCTTGATATAGCCTTCTATCTTTCAGAGTTGGAAGGCTTAGGTAGAGAAATGTCTGAAGAAAATTTCGTTTCCCAGTACATATTTCTGAGTCTGTTTGGGAGTGACAGTAATGGCATTACAAGGTATTGAAGCAGTGCTCTTGAAAGCTAGTGGAGAGGCCAGAGGTGTGTGAAAATCTCCTGCAAATCTGTCAAGCATCCTCTGGCTCCGGAAGGCAGCTCATTAGTGGTCAGAGTCAAAGAAGCTGGCCCAGGCCTGGTATTGACAATATTTAGAGTACACACCATAGTTTATGCTCGCTTGCTTATTCTCCATCTCTCTCTCATGAAATTTGGGGTCATGTATCTGGTAGAATGCTTTGAACGAACAAGTATACTTAAGCCATCATGGCTAGACTATTTGAAAGCTATAGAAAATTCAGCAGACATCAGGTTTTAATTTCTGGGACATCAGCAAACTGTACATTTGGTTGTCACACTAGCAGATTTTTTTTCTTCTTCTTAAAAGAAAAACAAAATTCTGATAACCTGGGACGAAGCTACTTAATAACAGTGAATGTGGCAAAAGATCACTATTTTGTTCACTTATTAGGCTATTTATTTTGTACAAGCATAACTGCAGCTAGTAAGCACTGAGTACCCATGTGTTTTAGAAGTGGAGGTTCTAGAGGCTAACACAAAAGTTCCTGCTTCAAGAAGCTTGAATCCTATTCTAGGAGAAGACATGTGAACAAAAATTTTAATTCAGTGTGATACTTACACAGGCTTCCTTTCTATCCAGAATAGTTGTATATTTTAGTATCTAAGTCCCAAACTCATTTTTATTATATAGAGCAAAAAGAAATAATCAGGTTTAGTGTTTAAGTGAGTGACTATTTGAAGAACATTCCCAGAGCAGTGACTAGGATCTCAAATGTGTATAGCTGCTCTTTGATGTAGAGTCCCTCTCCCCCAGGGAATTGTTCCAAATAGCATTTCTCTTGGAGCAACTAGATTCCTCTGGCAAAAGGAACAGCTGCTGATGGGTGATTGCTCTCTTATCCCCAAAGGATGAGAAATAGCTTTTCTGAGGATGACCTTGGGTAGCATTTTATTGATTATGGTGGAGTCTGCCAGTGGAAGAAGGAGACAGCCTCTCCCCTGCCTCCATCCTAAATGGCACACAGTTAGTCGAGTAAGTTAGCATTTCCCTAACAGCTGGTTAATTTGGAGACAACAGTAATGTTTAGTCAGAATAATGCTTCCATCCTAAATATAGGTAGTGTGTCATTATGGTTTTTGCATTAACAAAGATTGATAAATAACAATCTTTCCTAATTCCTGTTTTGTTTTTTTGTTTTTTGCAGTATCAGTCCCTGACTTGCTTGGCATTTTGGCTGGTACTCAATCACACTCTGTTGCAGTCACTGAGAAACTGCATGAGCAGTAATCTCACAGCAAAACCTGTCACTCAAATAGTTACAGCTCTTGAATGAAGCCAGTTTGAAATCGTAGTCAGGATCTTTGAACTCCATCGCAGCCTCCAGGCTATTGACACCTAGATTTGTCTCATAGCAGGCTCTTTTGAAGCAATGGCAGTCTTTGCCCTACACAGACACATAGGAGGAGGCATAGAAAGAGAGAAGGGTGATCAAATATCAAGATATGAGTATTAAAACTTTCATTGTGCCAAGCCAATATTCTCATACATATTTCCAATGTATGTCATCTAGCTTGTTAACCTAAAAATGCGTACCTGCATTAATCATTCAACCAACAATACTTGTGCCCAATATAATGTTTGTTTTGGTGACTTGTTCAAAGTTGCTTTTGGCCATGATCTTTTCTCTCAAGATGCTTTTATTCTAGATGCAGAGACAAGTGTTCTCCTAACAAAGACCAAGAATCATGGGGACATGATCTAACTGCCTAGACAGTGGGGCACACACAAGATGACTGTGCACTGAGAGAAACTTCATTGAAGGAGTAGGACTGGGGCTGAATGGGGGGGTGGGTATTCGCACGGATGGGCAGAATGGATTAATAGCTTCAAATGCTATATAAAAAGGGGCTCAGTATTGAGGGAAAAATGCACAATATCTATTCAAGGGGGCGGGAGAGCTACCTGGCTGGAGTAAATTGTTTTCTGTGGGAACTTTATTGGGAAATAATACTGTGAAGACCAGATTTTATAGTCTCAAACGTAACAACAATTGTGAGGATGGCACAGGACTGGGCAGTATTTCATACTGTTAAGCATAGAATCACTAGGAGTTGGAACAGACTCTATGACACCTAACAACAACAACAACAATAAGAGCAACAACTTATTTTTATTGCTTATGTTCTACTCATGCTTGGCAAGCAGAATTTGTTGAACAAAGTATTTGTATTCTTGTGTTACTCATTCCCAGGAACACATTTGTATCTAATTAATCTCCATGCCCACTAACTGCCCCAAACAGTGTTATTTACAGTTATATTTATGTATTAAAATGAAGTTCCCCTACTCTGAAATTATTTTCATTATGTCACAGTTTTGAGTATATGATACACACACACAGATGGCTTAACTGTCACACTTAGATATTTCTACCCTGTTAATCTGAGAATCCATTCTAGTAGATTGTCATGATAACTGCACTATGAAGAAAGCACTAAAATGCCATGGGAGCACCAGGCAAACAGTGCTCACTCAGGAGGAATAAAGAAAGAAAGGTATCCCAGAGTGGTTAGGTTTAGGAGGATTCTGAAAGGGAGGGATGACAGGCTGCTATACAATAGTCCCTCTTCTCTGGTTTCCTTCTCCCTTGGTCTCATAATCTTGTAAGGCTAACAATAAAATCTTTCTTTTAAATAATGTTTATTGGGAATTCTGGTGTGGCGTTGTCGGTTAATGCGGTAAACTGCAATGTTGGTGTGGGCCGTTAAGGCCGGCAGTTCTAACTCACCAGCTGCTCCTTGGAAACCCTGTACAGGGTCGCTATGAGTTGCATCCTGACTCGATGGCACTTAACAACAACACTGGTTTATTTTTCTAAATATGATAAAGTTTAGACCCAGTGTAGAGGAGGCATTCTAACAGACATCTCTTTTTGCACCACTTCAGAGCTACCTGTCTCTTTTCTAGCTACCTGTGGGTGTCAACTCCCAGGGTGTCAACCAGGTCCATCTGACGGTGCTTCACCTTAGATTGATGACCCAGGACAACCCTACACACCATGTCCATTTGTGTGTAACCTAAAAATATAGGAGAGTTAACATTCGTTGCCATAAATCTTTCAGTAACAGCAGACAGGTTATTATTGTTGTTACTAAAAGATTTACCCCAATGAATCTGCCATCATGAGTCTGATCCAGGGTCAGGCAGTATTTCCTTCCATTGTGCCTTCATGAATCAGGAAACACTGCCTGACCCTATACCAGCCCCATGATGGTAGAGCCATAGGATATTCATTGTTTGAATTTCAGAAGTAGATCATCACCAGGCCTTTTTTCTTAGTCTGACTTAGTGTGAAAATTCCCTTGAAACTTGTTCACCATCATGTTGTTGTTGTGAGGTGCCATCAAGTCAGACCCTATGCATAACAAGATGAAACACTGTTCAGTCCTGCTCCATCCTTACCATAATTATTATTGTTACCATCATTTTTGCTGCCACTCTGTCAATCATCTCAATGAGGGTCTTCCTCTTCTTTGCTGACCTACTTTCCCAAGCATGATGTCCTTATCCAAGGACTGACCCCTTGTAAAAACATGTCCAAAGTATTGCCAACACCATAGAGTCTTCTCCAACACCATAATTCAAATACTTCAATTCTCCTATTGTCTTCCTTATTCATTATCCAACTTTCATATGCATATATTGTTGTTGTTATTAAGTGCCGTCGAGTCAGTTCTGACTCATAGCAACCCTGTATAGGGTTTCTGAGGAGCAGCTGGTAGGTTTGAACTGCCGACCTTGTGGTTCGCAGTCCAGTGCTGATCCACAGTGCCACACCGGAAGTCTATGTTGTTGTTAAGTGCCCTGAAGTTGGTACTGACTCATAGTGACCCTGGGTTTCAGAGATTTTAAATCTCTCAGGAGCAAAAAGCCTCATCTTTCTTCAACAGAGCAACTGGTGGGCTCAAACTGCCAACCTTGGGGTTAGTAGTCAAGTGCTATACAACAGAACCACAGCATCTCCTATGTATATGAGGTGACTGAAAATACCTTAGTCCTTTCATTGGCATTTTGCTCTTTAACACATTAAAGAGGTCTTTTGCAGTAGATTTGCCTAATGTGATAACGTCCTTTACTTTCTTGACTGTTACTTCTGAAAGCACTGATTGTGGATGTAAACAAAATGAAATGTTTAATAACTTCAGTCTTTTCTCAGTTTATACTGTTATTACTTGTTGACCCAGTTGTAAGGATTTTCACTTTCTTTACCTTGAGGTGCAATCCACACTAAAGGCTAGAGTGTTTTATATTCATAAGCAAATATTTTAAGTTTCCTTCACTTTTGGCAAGCAAGGTTGTATCATCTTCAGGTTGTTAATGAATCTTCCTTCAACCCTGATGTCATGTTCTTCTTCATATAATCCAGCTTTTCAGATTATTTACTCAGCATACAGATTGAACAAGTATGGTAAAAGGATACAACCGTGGCATATACCCTTCCTTATTTTAAACCACTGCGTATTCCTTGTTCAGTTTGAATGTCTACTTGCTAGTCTATATACAGGTTCCTCATGAGCACAATTAAGTGTTCTGGAATACTCATTTGTCACGATGTTATCCATAGGTTGTTATGATCTACAGAGTCTGTGTCTTTGAATAGTGGATAAAGTTCAAGTAAACATCTTTCTGGTATTCTCTGCTTTCAGCCAAGATCCATCTGACTTCAGAAATAATATCCTTGTACCATAGCTTCTTCTGAATCCAGCTTGAATTTCTGGCAGCTCCACATGGATGTTCAGCTTCTATTCACAATGTTTTAATGACTAACCATTCAGAAGTGGTCTGTTTATACTTCTTCCTAGGCTGTCTTAGTCTGGAAGTTCTGCCCAAACCTGTCCACCATGGATGTATTTAAAATACTGGTGGCATAGCTTCCAGGATCATAGCAACATGCAAGTCATCAGAGTACCACTAACTGAAAGAGAAGTGGCGCATTCACCAACATAGCAACAGGCAAGTCTCCATTGATGGTGGCTGCACAAGAGGTGCGTTGGCCAGGAATTGAACCTGGGTCTTCCAAATGGAATTCCCAATGCCTTGGGAAATGGCGAGTAAGTCATTTCTTTTGACCTCTGGTGGGTAATCTTGAGAGTCTCTTTTCTCAGGTTCTTTGACTGCCCTGTTGTCACCAATTTGATAATGCATCCTCATATGAGATCTCCTTCCTTGACTTTCTTGTCTTTTATTCCTGATTCCCAATAAATTAGTATCACATATGCTGTCAAATAAGGAGCTCTGGTAGCGTAGTGGTTACAAATTGGGCTTCTAATCTCAGGGTCAGCAGTTCGAAACTTCTGTGGGAGAAAGTTGAGGCTTTCTGGTCCCATAAAAATTTACAGCCTTGGAAACCCTGTACAGGGTCTCTATCCATCAGAACTGACTCCACAGCACATAACCACCACCATACTCTCTAATACCCTTTGTTTCAGACACTTGTTTCTGCAGTAATTAAATAGTGACAGACATTGAGAATGGATGGTCAATGTCTTAGCTGAAAATATCATTAAATTGAGGGCTTCCATTTTGACTCATGCATGCCAATTATGACAAAGAGAAATGTGAAAATGAAAATCTATCACTCTATTTAATGAACTACCCTAAACCCATAAAAATCATGTTTTTGATATATAGCTTATGACAATGACCTGGATTAATGTCACAATATTAAAATCAATTTAAAATGAATGAAAAGACCACCTATTCTGTGATGTAACTTTATGTAAAGTATATATTGAAGTATTTGTAAGAATGTGTATGGTTGGCAATCTATGGGTGGTCTATATTTTGTATTTTATGCCTTTCCTTACTTTTCCCAATTGTCCATGACCATGTTTTAATTTTATTTCTACTTTTAAAGTCAGAGGGAAAAATGCAATTATTAGAAGTAGCCCAAAGAGCCATTTCTTTATTCTTTGAGCTTTTGTTCTTCTTTTTCATCTCCATAGAAGCAATGTGTGTTTCTGCCTGATGAAGAACAACGGCCCTGCAGCAGTCTTCCCTTTTTCACATAGCAAGGGTTGGTATGGTTTGTTCTATAATTCAATTGCCAACAGAGGTCTAGAGATGGCTTCACAGCTTTCCTGGGGAGCTGCCACAGCAGTTAGGCTGAGTGCACATTTACTAGTGGGAGGATAACATTAATGACAATCAGAATGGAGCAGGAACCCTGAGTGATCAATGACAGCATAAAGGTGTTGTCAGAGCACAGAGGTGAATACCAACCAAAGTTCTCATTGAATCCACATTTCTAGAAGGCATCCTGACAACCCTTGGCATAGCCCTCAATTGGTGATGATTGATAAGTAGCACTTGGTTCAGAGACATTCTTGGTTTCTCTTGGCAGTTTGACTGCTTTATATGTGGGTAAAGTAAGTGGCTGCCCTCATAGAGAAGTGGGAAATTTGTGCCTAACTCCCAAGTATGTCATGCTGTAGTTGTTAAGTGCTGTGAAATCAGTTTCAACTCAGAGGGAGCCTGCATAGGGTTTCAAGGAGTGGCTGGTGAGTTTGAACCACTGACCTGTGGTTCAAACCAACCTTGCGGTCCAGTGCTTATCCTACAGTGCCACATGCCTAAAATGTCACCATGATTATTTTATTGTGATATGTTAAGTAATGTCCACCTGCAAAGACCTGCAATATATTCCAGGGACGATCTTATAGTACAGCATTGCAAATTGTTATCATTTCATATTGAATAAATTAATCAGATTTTTTTCTTTCTTTGACACAGGAAAAGCGAATTAAAAGAGCAATGAGAATAGAGAAGAAAGAATTTTAGGTCAGGTACTCTTTACAGATAGTTATTTCAATCTGTAAAGAGAGTAAAGGAACCTAACATGGTTTAAATTCTATGTACTAGTTAACAAAATAATTATATATAGAATTATTGTATGTGATAAAATTAGAATTATATAATACCATACACACTATATCTATCTATAGATAGATAGACATAGATAGATAGTTATATGGCTAGATAGATAGATAGATAGATAAATAGATAGTAGATAGATAGATAGATAGATGGATAGACAGATAGATAGTAGATAGATAGATAGATAGACAGATAGATGGATAGACAGATAGATAGATATATAGATAGATAGATAGATAGATAGACAGACAGATAGATGGATAGACAGATAGATGGATAGATAGATTGATATATCCTGGTGTGCTGGTGTGATGTTGGTGTGCTGTGGGATAAAGCACTGCACTGCAAGGTTGCTTTGAACCACAGGTCAGCAGTTCAAACTCATCAGTTGCTCCTTGAAAACCCTATACAGGGTCCTTATGAGTCTGAACCAACTCAGTGGCACTCAACAACAACCACATATATACAATTTACTTATATATTTACTTATATATCACCACTCATCTGTCAGTTTCTTGTACTGTGATGACTTGCATGTTGCTGTGATTCGGGAAGCTATGTCATCAATGTTTTAAATAACAGCAGGGTCACCCATGATGGGCAGGTTTCAGCTGATACTCCACACTAAAACAGATTAAGAAAAAGGACAGGTGTACTATTTCTGAGTGTTGAACCACTGAATAGCAGTGGAACATTGTCAGATATGCTGGAAGATTTCTATTCAACACTAGAATGTTGTCAGATATAGTGGCAGAAGATGAGCCCCTCAGGTTGGAAGACACTCAAATCCTACTGGGAAAGAGCTGCCTCCTCAAAGTAGAGTTAAGCATGGTGATGTGGTTTGCTGATGGGGCACAACTTAAAATGAGGAGAAACAGCTGCAAACATTGGTTAATACTTCAAACATGGAATGTACAAAATATGAATTTAGGAAAATTGGAAGTTGTCAAAAATTTAATGGAATGCATAAAAGTTGACATCCTAGGCATCAGTGAACTGAAATGGACTGGTATTGGCCATTTGAATCTGATGATCATATGGTTAAATATGCCAGGAGAGACAAATTGAAG
>NW_006408681.1:2492894-2496876 GCF_000296735.1 Chrysochloris asiatica
TGATCAAGCATGCAATCAAGATGTAATGTTAATTGCTGCTGATTGAAACGGCAAGGCTTTGTCTCTCTTGCTTCAGACCTATTATCAGTAGGGACCAGTTCCTGGAGAAGGACATCATGCTCATTAAGTGGAAGCTCAGCAAAAAAAAAAAGGAAGATCCCCAATGGGGTAGATTGGCACAATGGGCTCAAGTGTAAGAACAATTATGAGGATTGTTGGACTGGATGTTATTTCCTTCTGGTTCACAATTCAGTGCTTATCCTCGTAAATGCCATTGTATACACTTTAGGACTAACCAATAATAATCCGCACCTGAATGGGAATGTTGCCTTTTTGCTACCCAGGCTATTTGATTAGAACATTGTGGTCTTCAATTCAGGTCAAACTGGTTTATCTTGTGGGAATTACAGTAAATTATAAATTATATGAAAATAATTAAAGGAGAGGAAAAATTGGTTCTGTAGCTATGTACAAAAAACTAGAAAATAATTTGTATCATGTTGAACTCTATGCATTTATATATAAGAAAAATTTTAACAAATCAAGGTTCAAATGAAAGTGGACAGGATGCGCTAGGGCAATGAAAAAAAAAAAAGGAGTTACTCTTTGTACTGAACTCTTGCTTAAATTTTATCAGGTGTCACAGCTTTTTAACTTTGGGATAAAAATCACAGTAGGGTACCTGGATTCAGGAGAGAATATAAATAATATATTTATAAATGCCAACGAACGTTTTTGTGGTCTCATTTCATACCTGTCACCTTTCGTTAGGAAATACATCTTTCTATGAGTATTCGAACACACCAACCAACCTTCCTTTTTCCTTTAGAACGGTTTCAGTTTCCATGATCAAAGTTTGTTCAGAGGCAAATTCTTGTTCCTGAAAATTGTAGTTTATGAAAACTATCTTTAAACTGCAAAACTATTTCCATAGTATCTGATTCCTTCATGTATGTATTTATTTTTACTTATTAAAAGAGACTTTCTGGTGGCCAGATAAATTCAGCAACAGGTTGACAAGAATGCCAGACACTTGACACTACATACTTGTCAGCCTAGGCTCATCTGCATTCAGATGGGTTACTTCAAAAACACTTAATAATTAGAGATCCTTCTCAGGTTTAAAGAGGGAACAGAGGCAGTAGAGCTTTGCCTTATGGTATATACAAATATAGGCATACTTCACAGACATTGCGATTAGGTTCCAGACCACAGCAATTAAGGCAACATTGCCATAAAGCAAAAATCTGTTCCATAAAATATAAATTAAAAAAAAAAAAAAAAAGATTTTTTTTTGGCTTCCCTGTGCATATAAAAGCTAGGTTTATACTATTGTTGTTAAGTGCCTTGAGTTTGTTCGGACTCATAGCAACCCTGTATAGGGTTTTCCAAGGAGCAGCTGGTGGTTTGAACTGCTGACTTTGTGGTTAGCAGTCTAGTGCTTATCCTACAGCACCATACCAGGTTTATACTATACTGTGTTGTTGATGTTACATTCTGCTGAGTTGGCTCTGACACAAAGTGACCCTGTATAGAGTTTCCCGTGGAGTGGCTGGTGAATTTGAACTGCTGACCTTGAGGTTCAAATGACCTTGCAGTCCAGTGCATTAACCCACAGCACTTGTCTATTGTTAAGTGCTGTGGAGTCAGTTCCAACTCATAGTGACCCTGTAAAGGGTTTCCAAGGAGCAGCTGGTGAGTTTGAACCACCGAATATGCTGTTCAAACTGATGTTGCAGTCCAGTGTATTATCCTGCAGTGCCACACCATTAGGTATAAAATAACATTATGATAAAATTTGAAATACTATGAGCATGACCAAAATATGACACAGAGACACGAAGTGGGCCCATGCTGATGGGAAAATGGCACAGCCTTCTCAACCAAGGATTGCCACAAACCTTCAGTCTATAAAAATGACCTGTATCTGCAAAGCGCAATAAAGCAAAGCGCAATAAAATGAGATATGTCTATATATTTAAAAAATGTTTTTCCTTGGAGGTTCAAGTTTTACTGTATGTAAAAAAGAAAATGGAGTTTTAGTGCCTTTTCTAACCATGTTCACCTATTAAGATGTTTAAATTACACTGGAGTAAAATAAAGTTATGAAAAAGGGATTTGAATAACCAAATTGTAGATTATATCTAATAAACACCTCTTAATCATAAGTGCTCCCCAAATAATAGTTTGAAGCTTTTACTAATAATATTAATATGAAAATATGTAAATTAATATACCCAGTGCCTCATTTGTTCTCTTCTGGAAGATGAAAAAGTTTTACTGACGTTCTTACCCAACTCTCAACACATACCATGGCTTATTATGATTTGTGGAGGAGAAGACCAGCTCACCAAGAGACTGAGTACCTTGATGGCTAAATCCCACATTACAGCTTTAAGAAGCCCTGGTAGCATCGTGGTTATGTGTTAGGGTCTGAACTGCAAGGTTAACAGTTCAAATCTATAAGCTGCTCCAAGGGAGAAAGATGAAACTTCTGTTACCCTAAAGGTTTACAGCCTTGGAAACCCTATACAGGAATACTGTGAGTCACAATCAACTCAATGGCACACCACCATCACATTACAAATTTAGGATTATGCTTTAAAAATTCCTTCATACAGTGTATCTTACTTTTTTTTAATCTCAGAAGGTCTGACTTCGCACTTTCCACACAGACTTCTCCCACCCAAGAACCAAGCACTCATGCCTCCCTTCTAATTATGAGTGGTGGTGGTGGTGTGCCGGTGGTGGTGTGCCACGTGGAGTCGGTTCTGACTCATAGAAACCTGTACAGAGTTTTCCAAGGCTGTAAATTTTTAATGGGAGCAGAAAGCCTCCTCCCACAGCACAGCTGGTAGTTTCGAACCTCTGACCTTGAGGTTAGCAGCCCAATTCATAACTATTATGCTACCAGAGCTCCTTTAATTATGAGTAGTTTCATAAATTTGCCTTCAGGTAGAAGCTGACTCAAACTGGGGATTTAATGGAGTCTTCTTCCTCTCATAAACTCTTATCTAACAATCAGACATTCTTCAGGGTGATATAAAACTTAGATGATTCAAAACCAGCTGAAAAAATACAAAATACAAAACCTTCAAGACAGTCTGTAAGTGATGTGAATATCTTTTTGAACAGAGTCATGCATGTCTACATTGATGCATCAAACATTTGTGGATACTATGTGCCCATGACTAGGCATATGAAGATGAATGAGAGACCTCAGAATACAAAAATGTTATGAACTGGGGGTTTAAGTACCCCCTTACAGGACCAGGGAAGTGTTTGTTCTGTTGCACATAGGGTCACTATGAGATGAAACAATAACCTCCTCCAAGATAAATATATAAATACCAACACACAAGACAAAAATTTAAAAGAGATATTTATTCTCTAAATCAAGATGAGTATCTCCATGGATCAGAAATAAAATAAACAGGCAAAGTAATGAACAGAGCTGAGTGGGTTCAGAAATAGGCAGAATCAGCTGAGGATTGAGTTTGTGGAGAACAAATGGACTCAAAGTGTTTCTCAGTGAACTGGCGACTGGAGTCAGGCTCACTTGGTGAAACTAGTGGTAGGGGTGCATCTTCTACTGGTGAAATGATGTTGAAAACTCTATTGTCAAGTACTTTCTGGGCTACAGCTTATGTGTAGTTGTAGAGCTTTAGAAGTTGTAGGACAGAGTCTCAACCTCAGAACCAAGAACTGAGTCAAAAAGAAGAGGCAAATTCAAAAGCTTAGCAAGGAGGTGTTGGGAGAGAGGAATGGAGAAAGAGAAGAAGGAGAGATAAAGGTAGGAGAAACAGAAAAAGAGAAAGACACAGAGAACTCTCTCAAAAGCAAGCCTGTAGTTATCATGACTAATAGTGACTGTCACAACGCCAAAGGTAAAAATTTTGTAACAAAAATGGGAAAGTAGTTAATCTTACGGTCCAGAAACAGAGGACCCTAGGACCATCAAGGGAGGAGAGCACAAGTAGAG
>NW_006408681.1:2499326-2500806 GCF_000296735.1 Chrysochloris asiatica
ATTCAGACTTTTCAAAACCAAAGACAAGGAAAGAATCCTGAGGAAAAAAACAAAAGGTTACCTACAAAGGAGAACTAATAAGACTAAGCCTTTGATTTCTCAGAAGAAACCATGCAAGCAAGCATGGAAGGAAGGCATATATAAAACTGAAGGAAAAAATTGTCAACCAAGAATCATATACCCAGCAAAATTATTCATCAAATATGATAGCAATATTTGGACATTTTCAAATAAACAGAAACTTAAAGAATTTGGAAAATCCAGACCAACTTTACAAAAATAACTAACGGGAGTTTTTGAAACAGAGAGCCAACAACCGCAGATAAGAATCTGGGACTAACATACATGACAATATCACCCAGAACTCAACTCAGATATGTTGTTGTTGTTAACTGCTATTAAGCTGGTTCCAACTCACAATGACCCTATATAGGGTTTCCAAGATTTTAAATCTTTACCGGACCAGGAAGCCATATCTTTCCCCCATGGAGTCGCTGGTGGACTCAGATCGTGAACCTTGTGGTTTTGCAGTCCAGTGCTTATCCTATGGAGCCACCACACTTCCTAACCCAGGTATGGAAGTAGTCAAAGTAAAACAAACCTACAAGACTGTAAATAGGGAATCAGAGATACCAGTTTGCAGCAATAACAAGAAAAAAGAAGGTAAAAAGAGGGGAAGTTACATAACTTCCAAATGAAGAGAAAATAAAGTAAATTTGAATGAGTGAATACATACATACATACACACAAACATACATAAAAGTAAACCTAACTATAACCTTACAACTAGATCAAGTCTTATTCCTAACTTTAAGGCAATCTCTAGCCATAACCCTAACACTAACAAAGATTTTTTGTTGTTGTTGTGGTTAAGTGCCATAAAGTTGGTACAGGATTTCTGAGTAGCAGCTGGTGAACAGAACTGCCAACCTTGGGTTCAAACCAACTTTGAAGTTCAGAGCATTAACTCACAGTGCCACAAAAGACTTAGATCTAGCCATAGTCCTAACTCTAATTCTTTACACCTACTTCCCCCCTGTAGTATGAAATAAGATAAAGATCTCATTGTTGTGATTTTTCTTCAGCGTGACATTGACCATTGAAAACAACATAGCAAAACTAGAAAAAAGAAGGGGGGGGGACTTAATATTATTTAATTCAAAGATAGACTCAAAAGAGTGAAAATACAAACCATCAAGTGAGAAAAGTTTTGAAACAAATCTGTTAAATTCTGAGAATATTAAAGTAGTACTAAATATCAATTTAAAAACTCAAAAAACCCAAACAACAAACCCCAAAAACAGTAGAAATAAGGGCAAAAGACATGAACAGTCATTTTGTAAAGGAAAGACCTGTGAGTAAAATGCAGATGATAGGATGTCAAACTTCTTTGTAATAAGGGAGATGCAAAATATTTTTTATACCCATAATATTAACAAGATTACAGGAAGGAGAGGCAGATTACTTCTGAATGTTCAGC
>NW_006408681.1:2500906-2502487 GCF_000296735.1 Chrysochloris asiatica
ACATACATAAAAGTAAACCTAACTATAACCTTACAACTAGATCAAGTCTTATTCCTAACTTTAAGGCAATCTCTAGCCATAACCCTAACACTAACAAAGATTTTTTGTTGTTGTTGTGGTTAAGTGCCATAAAGTTGGTACAGGATTTCTGAGTAGCAGCTGGTGAACAGAACTGCCAACCTTGGGTTCAAACCAACTTTGAAGTTCAGAGCATTAACTCACAGTGCCACAAAAGACTTAGATCTAGCCATAGTCCTAACTCTAATTCTTTACACCTACTTCCCCCCTGTAGTATGAAATAAGATAAAGATCTCATTGTTGTGATTTTTCTTCAGCGTGACATTGACCATTGAAAACAACATAGCAAAACTAGAAAAAAGAAGGGGGGGGGACTTAATATTATTTAATTCAAAGATAGACTCAAAAGAGTGAAAATACAAACCATCAAGTGAGAAAAGTTTTGAAACAAATCTGTTAAATTCTGAGAATATTAAAGTAGTACTAAATATCAATTTAAAAACTCAAAAAACCCAAACAACAAACCCCAAAAACAGTAGAAATAAGGGCAAAAGACATGAACAGTCATTTTGTAAAGGAAAGACCTGTGAGTAAAATGCAGATGATAGGATGTCAAACTTCTTTGTAATAAGGGAGATGCAAAATATTTTTTATACCCATAATATTAACAAGATTACAGGAAGGAGAGGCAGATTACTTCTGAATGTTCAGCCACTGAAAACCTTATGAATAGCAGCAGAACATTGTCAGATACAGTGTCAGAAGATGAAAATGTTATGAATATTACCAGAATATTGTCAAATACAGTGCCAGAAAATAAGCTTCTCAGGTTGAAAGGCTCTCAAAATATGTCTGGGGAAGACCTGCCTCCTAAAAATAGAGTTGACTGTGAAGACGAGAGTGGGTTAAAGCTTTTAGCACCTTCATTTGCTGATGGAATACTATTCAAAATGAGAAAAACGTAGTTGCAAACATCCGTTAGTAATTGGAACATGGAATGTACTAGGTACAAATCTAGGAAAATTGAAAGTTGTCAAAAATGAAATGGAATGCATAAAGATCAATATCCTAGACATTAGTGACCTGAAATGTTCAACTACCTCAAGAAATAGTGTATGATAGAAAACTGATGATACTGAATGAAGAAGTCCAAACTGTACTGAAGGCATGGACAAAAACAAGGCTCCAGGAACTGATGGAATACAAGTTGGTTGAAATATTTCAACAAACTAAAGAAATACTGAGACACTCACTTTTCTGTGCCAACAAATTTGGAAGACAGCTACCTGGCCAACCAATTGGAAAAAATCCATATTTGTGCCCATTCCAAGGAGAGGTGACCCAGTGGAATGTGGAAGTCATCAAACAATATCAATAATATCACATGCAAGTAAAATTTTGCTGAAGATAATTCAAAATCTGCTGCAACAGTACATTGACAGAGAACTGTCAGAAATTCAAACAGGTTTCAGAAGAGAACACGGAACTATGGATATCATTGCTGACGTTATATGGATCTTGGATGAAAGCAGAAAACACCAGAAAGATGTTTGCTTGTGCTTT
>NW_006408681.1:2503027-2507296 GCF_000296735.1 Chrysochloris asiatica
ATGACGTATTGCACTGGGCAAATCTGCTGCATAAGACCTCTTTAAAGTGTTGAAGAGCAAAGATATCAGTTTGAGGGCTAAGGTGCACCTGATCCAAGGCATGGTATTTTCATTAGCCCCATATGCATAAGAAAGTTGGACAATGACCAAGAAAGACCTTAGAAGAATAGATGCATTTGAGTTGTGGTGTTGGAGAGGACTATTTAAGGTACCATGGACTCTCGCAGAAGAACACACAGGTCTGTGTTGGAAGAAGTATAGTGAGAAGGTGCTCCTTAGAAGCCAGGATAATGAGACTTTGCCTCTCATACTTCCAACATGTTATAGGGAGGGACCAGTTCTGGAGAAGCACATCATAGTTGGTAGAGAGTCAGCAAAAAAGAGGAAAATCCCCAAAATGGATTAGCACAGTGGCAGCAGCAATGGGCTCAAGTGTAAGAACAATTGTGAGGATGGTACAGGAACAAAAGATTTTCTTTCTTTTGTGCATGGGTCACTATGAGTTAGAACCAACTTGACAACACCTAACAACATAAATATAGCTAATGAGAAGCTTTATTATAGCAATTATTATTTCGTGTAGGTAATTTGTCCTCTCTGTCTGATAGCTTTAAACATATTTTCATCATCCTTACAGTTGAGCCTGCATGTTAATTTATTTGTGGCATGTGTTACAATGTGGATACATGTCTTAAAATGTGGCAACACGTCACAAATATTTAAGTGAGAAAAAGTTAGCTATAGAATAATACATGAATTATACCATTTATATATGTTTTAAAAATGTATAAAACTAACTACAAAGAAATTCAAGAAACAAAATGCAGAATGTTGTTGTTGTTGCTAAATACTATGGAGTCAATTCCGACTCATAGTGACCCACCCTGCACAGGGTTTCAGACGCTGCAAATCTTTACGGGTGCAGAAGGCCTCATCTTTCTCCCGCGGAACAGATGGTAGTTTCGAACTGCTGACCTTGAAGTTAGGAGCCCGATTCGTAACCACTACGCTACCAGTGCTCCTTAAAATGCAGAATACTAACTACTATATATTGGGAAGTTACTAATGTCAGGAAAGGATGTAAAGGGAGTTTTAAAGGTTTATGTTTTAGTTTTCATATTATTAATGTATGTGGCGCTGTGGGTTAAGGCGCCAGACTGCAAAGCCATTTGAACTGCAAGGTCGGAGGTTCAAGCTCACCAGTTGCTTCTTGGAAACCCTATACAGAGTTGCTATGGGTTGGAATTGACTCAACAGTACTTAACAACAAGCTTCTATTATAAGTTTTATGAAGGGGATTCAAAAAGTTTGCGGAAAAATTCCATTTTCTTGTAATTCCTTCTGTCCATGAACTTTTTTGAAGCCCCCTCATATAATATACTGTACATCTTCTTTTACATGTATTATATATATTATAATGATAAATAGAAGTCCTGGTGTGGTGCTGTGGGTTAATACACTGGACTGCAAAGTCACTATGAATCTAAAGGTTGGTGGTTCAAGCTCATCAATCGCTCCTTGGAAACCCTATACAGGGTCACTATGGGTTGGAACTAACTCAATGACACCTAACAACAACAACAATGATAAATAAATTTAAAAGAGCTATTAAGGGACATAGAAGACAGATTGTGAGGCTCCAAAATGTGTCTAATAAAATTTCAAAGAAAGGACTAGTGAGAATGGAAGAAAATCAATCTGTGTTCTGTGACTCCAGGTTGTTAGTTGTTATTGTGTAATGTGAATACAGTTCGATAGGGAATGGAGCCTCTAGCTATGCTTTAGAGGCAATATTTTGAAGAGTTGATAGGAAAAAAATTTTTCTAACAGAAAATATGACAGTAACTCACATATTTGTGGTATACTTTGAATGATGACAAGGACAAATAAAAATATAAATACACATGTAAGCACATGAAGAAAATATGCTGAAAACTATCAGAGTGTGAAGACAGATTACCTACCAGGAACAATAACAAGACTGAAATAAGACTGTTCATCACCTACATTATTTTCCAGGAGACTAATGGCACAATAACTTAAGGTTCTGAAGGAAAATAACTGTGTACCCTGATTTATATACCTAGATAAACTATCATTTAAGAGTAGGAGGAAAAAAAGAGTTATGTTCAGATATATATATTAAAAAAAAAAATGAGCTTAACACCTTTAGACTCTGATTAAAAATATACACCATAAAGAAGAAAAGTGAAACTAGAAATAAGTAATAAAAAGGAAGAAACACTGTTAAACACAGAAATTGATATAATGTTGGAAATTTTATTTTTAATACTGAGCTGAAAACTCTAGGAAACTATAATAAAGAAAGTAAATAGTAGCAAGGTGAAAAAAGGTGTTCAATGTGTAGTTAAAACAATACATACTAGGATCATTATTTTGTTTGGTAGAGAGATAGAAATATTAGATAACATTATGAAAAACTTTGAAATATATGTTAAAAATTTAATGGTAAACAGCTAGGAATAAAAATCCAATTTTCAGCTTCTAAATAGGGAAATTTAAAGAGAAATATAGAAAAATTATATAATATTAAACACAAGACAGAATAAGAATAAGAAAGTAAATGCGTGGTAAATTAAAACTATAAAAGCCAAAAATTGGCAGGAATAATTGCGATTAAATCAGAAATCATGATAAATATAAATGGGTAAGACTCCAAAAGCTTGTTTCAAATGAGAAATTTAACATATCTAAAACTGAATTACTGACCTTCACTTACCCTTTCTAAAACCTACACCTAAAATATACTTCAACTTATTTATGGCAACTCCATCCTTTTATTTTTCTTAAGCGAAAAGTAACATCATATATCTGCCTCAGGTGTTTTATCTGTAAATTGTGGATAATAACAAGTAAATATCTCATGGGTTTATTGTAAATTTAAAAACCATCTTGTGCAGAGAGGTAGTTCTTTAATGATGGGGTAGTAGAGTGGAACAAGATCAGAAACCATATATAAACGTATGTGTGTTTATATGTATATGTATGTATATGTGTGGGTTATCTCTCAGTCTGGAATACACTTTGGGAAGAGCAGCAGTTCTGAAAGCAACATGGGAGACAAGAAAATCCCCTTGTTTACTTGCTTTTAGCTTTCGGTAAGTGCTGTCTTATGTTTGCTGTGTCATTTGCGTCTTTGTTAACTGGATATGGTGGTGTGCCATGGAGTTGATTCTGACTCATAGCGATCCTGCATAGGGTTTCTGAGGCTGTAAATCTTTATGGAAGCAGAAAGCCTCATCTTTACAGCAAGGATCATTCCTACCCCCTCTGTACACAGGGTTAACAGGGATAGGCAATTTAGACATTGGCTACCCAAAATGAAGCGGGGCGTGGGGGGACAACAAATGCACGAAGTAACTGGCTTGCAAGTTTTCAAGAGGGAGCTTAGTTTACTTAGTTTCAGAGCTTGTGGGGGGGGCAGGGGGGAAGGTAGAATCTCCACTGAGTGGTTTCCAACCTGTCTAGACGGGACTGATGAAAGGAGATGGGGTAAGACTCTTGTGGTGCAATACTGAATAATTGCTATCAGGACTGATTGTGAATGTTGCTAATGTAAAGGTAGACATTTTGTAACAAAAGAAGGGGAGTGGTTGACCTTGCAGTCCAGGAGCAGAGGACCTTGAGACCATCAAGGGAGAAGAGCAGAGTATGGGACTCTATCCAGAGAAGCAGCAATGCCAGAGATGGAGGCAGAGACAATGACATGAGAGACGGACAGAACGGCTGGGGACTCTGGACTCAAGGAAGGAGAGGCGCTATGTGCTGGTGGCTGGGGGGCTGGCATGCAGGGTATACCCTTTGGTTGTTTGAATGGTGGTTATATATATCTGAGTGTGTTGGTGTACACCCAAAAAAACAGGGATTGGAAGCAAATGTTGTTGAATGATGATTCATGGAGGGGATTGTAATCATTGCAATGAAACAAAATATGATAATGTAAAGCTGATGCTATCCCATGTAACCTATCACTCAATTCACAATAAAAACTTATTAAAAAGAAGATCTAATTGTAGACATATGTATTTTTTTTTTTTTTCTTTTAGGAAGGTCTAACTCTTTTATCAAAACAAGAGCGAATACAGACATACCTTTGAGATATTGGGGGTCTGGGTCTAGAACAATGCAATAAAGTAAATATCACAAAAAAGGAGAGGCAGACCACTTATTTATTGGTTCACAGAAAGCAATATCTAGGAATAAGTTCTATCTCTAAGAGAGAAATCCTGATATAATCATTATATCAGG
>NW_006408681.1:2510521-2519477 GCF_000296735.1 Chrysochloris asiatica
GTTTTGATTTTGTATTTTGAAGAAATCATTGGAAGAGAAATCAACTTCTATTATGTGAGAAAAATTAACTCAAAGAAATGACATTAGAAATTGGAATAGGTACCAGAGTTCATCTTAACTTTGTGGGTAACCCCACAGAATCCCTTTGTCTTCTCATTCTTACCTCTTATCTATACATGGAAATTAGCACAGTGTGTTATATCTATCATGTTGGGATTCAATGACTATGTGATAAGCACTGGACCTATCTGGTAAAATCGTCTAGCAAACAGGTCATCTGTGGCATGTCTGGTCACCGCCTTGTGAAGAGTCAATTTCAAAGCAGTTGTTTGATTCTTTTATGCAGTTCCATAACCAGAACTCATTTTTCCCAACTCAACTCTCATTGTAGGAACACCCATCATCCTTGTTGGGATAAAAGAGATTGCTTCAGCCACAGGACAGTTTTCACTTTCATGTTGTTGTTGTTGATAGTTGGCATTGAATCTCTCTGGATTCACTATATCAGCAGAAAAAAACCTTACCTGGTTCTACAACATCCTTAAAATTGTTATATTTAAGCCCATTGTTGTTGACACCGTCAATCCATTTTGTTGTGGTTCTTCGTCTTTTTTGCTGATCCTCCACTTTACCAAGTATGATATCCTTCTCCAGAGACTGGTTTCTCTTGACAATATGTCCAAAGTCTCATCATCCTGGCTTCTAAGGAGTATTCTGGCTGTACGTCTTCCAAGACAGATTTGTTTGTTCTTCTGGCAGTTCATGGTTTTTGTTGTTAGGTACCATCAAATCAATTCTGGCCCAAAATGACCCAACATAGGGTTTCCAAGGAGTGACTGGTGAATTTGAACTGCTGACTTTTTGGTTCAAGCCAACCTTGTTCTGTGCTTATCCAACAGAACCAATTTACAGTATTCCTCACCATCACCATAGTTCAATTGCACCAAGTCTTCTACTGTCTTCCTTATTCTTTGACCAACTTTCACATGTATGTGTGACAAATGAAAACATCATGGCTTGGGTCAGATTCAACTTAATTTTCACATGGACATCTTTGGTCTTGAACATATTGAAGTAGAGTTGCCTAATGCAATAATACATTGTTTGATTTCTTAACTGTTACTTTCATGTGCATTGATTGTGAATTCAAGCAAAGTGGTGTCTTTGAAAACTTCGTTCTTTTTTCTTGGTTGCTTTTTATTGGCCCAGTGTGAGGATTTTTCATTTTCTTTACATTGAGGTACAATTCATGCTAAAGACAGTAGTCTGTGATCTTCGTCAGAAAGTACTTCAAGTCCTCTTTACTTCCAGCAAGCAAGGTTGTGTCATCTGCATATCACAGGTTGTTAATGAGTTTTCCTTAAATTCTGACACCATGTTATTTTTCATATAATCCAGCTTCTCATTATTTGCTTAGCATACATATTGAAAAAGTATGTTAAAAGGATACAACCCTGACATATACCTTTCTGGATTTTGAACCTTATTCTGTTTTAACAACTGCTTCTTGGCCAATGTACAAGTACTTCATGAGCACAATTAAGAGACTGAGTATACCTGTTTTTCACAATGTTACCCATAATTTGTTGTAATCTACAGAGTATAATGCCTTTGCATAATCAATAAAACACAAGTAAACTTCTTTCTGGTATTTTCTGCTTTTAGCCCAGATCCATCTCACATCAGTAATGATACCCTTGTTCCATATCCTCTTCTGAGTCTGGCTTGAATTTCTGGCATGCTCCCCGTCCATGGTCTGCTGCAACAGTTTTAAAATGATCTTTAGCACAATTTTACTTGCATGTGATATTAATGATAGTCTTCCATAAATCCATATTCGACTGGGTCACCTTTCTTTGCAATGGGAACAAATATAGATCTCTACAAATCGGTTGGCCAATTAGCTGTCTTCCCAATTTCTTGGCATAGTCAAGTGAGTGTTTAGTGTGGTACTATCTAGTTTGTTGAACTATTTCAATTTGTATTCTCTCATTTCCTACAGCCTTATTTTTTCACCAGTGCCTTCAGTGCTGATTGGACTTCTTCCTTCAATAATCTCTGTTCTTATTCATAAACTACCTCTCAAAATATTTGCACATCAACCAATTCTTTTTGATAAAGTCATTCTCTGTATTCCTTCCATCTTCTTTAGGTGATTCGTACATCACTGAGTATTTGTCTATAGAATTCTTCAATATTGCAACTCAAGACTTGAATTTTTTTCTTCAGTTATTTCAGTTTGAGAAATGCTGAGTTTGTTATTCTCTTTTGCACATTTCATTGTAATACTTTCTTTTGTCTTCTCAAGTGGTCCTTAAATGTTTTCTGTTCAACTCTTTGATTTCCTTATTTCTTCTAGTTGTTTTATGACCTGTATACTTAGTAGCAAGTTTCAGAGTCTCTTCTGACATCTATTTTTTTTTTTTTTATTTCTGTTTTTGTGTGACCTTTAGGTTTCTGCATTCATGGTATTCTTGATATCATCTCACAACCTTTCTAGTTTCCAGATGGTAAGTGTCTAATGAATCAAGTTTGTTCTTTTAATGGTCTCTAAATTCAGGTGAGTTATATTCAAGGTCATTATTTTGGCTCACATACACTTGTTTTAATTTTCTTCAGCTTCAGCATGAACTTGCATATGAGCAATTGATGGTCTGTTTCACAGTCTTCCCTGGCCTTGTTTTGTTTTATAATATTTTGCTTTTCCACCATTTCTTCCCATAGATGTAGTCATTCTGATTCCTATATATACCATCTGGTGATGTCCATGTATATAGTCACCATTTATGTTGCTGAAAAAGTATTTGCAATGACCAAATATATTTACAATGACCACACAGTGTTTCAATTATCAGTGCCATATTTTTGAACTCCTGTTCCTTACTTTTTGTTTTCAACTTTTGCATTCCAGTCACCAGTTGTTATCACTGCATCTTGAATGTATGTTTGATCAATTTCAGACTGAAGAAGTTGGTGAAATTCTGCAATTTCATCATCATTGGCTTTAGTGGTTGGTCCATACATTTGAATAAAAGTGATATTAATTGATCTTCCTTGTAGGTGTATGGATATTATCCTCTCACAGACAGCATTATACCTCAAGATAAATCTTGAAATGTTCTTTTTGATAATGATACAACACCATTCCTCTTTAATTTGTTATTCCCAGGATAGTAAACCATATGATTGGCAGATTCAAAATGGTCAACATCAGTCCACTTCAGCTCACTAATGCATAGAATATCAATCTTTACACTTTCCATTTCATTCTTGACCACTTTCAATTTTTCTAGATTCATACTTTGTACATTCCAAGTTCTGATTATTAATGGATACTTGCAGCTGTCCCTTCTCATTTTTGAATTGTGCCTCATCATCAAAGGAGGCTCTGAAAGCTTGCTCCATTTATGTCATACAGTTCAACTCTACTTTGATGAGGTGGTTCTTCTCCAGTCATATTTCAGTGCTTTCCAACTGGAGGGGCTTTTCTTCCAGTAGTACATCTGACAGGCTTCCGCTGCTAGTCATAAGACAGTTAACCATTCAGACGTGTCTGCCTCTCCTTCTTCTTAGTCTGTCTTAGTCTGTAAACTAAGCTGAAATCTACCCATCCTGATGACTCTGCTGCTATTTCAAATACCAGTGTCATAGCTTCCAGCATCACAAGCCACCACAGTAGGACAAACTGACAGAGGAGTGGTGGCTCCATAAAGACTATTTTATCATCTTGTGGTGATGCAAAGAGTCTCAAAGTCACAGGGATCTTGTTTCTAAACTCTGCTTTCCTCCTTACTTGCAAAATAGAGAGTTACTTATGGAGCCTGATGGAGTAATGTTTGATGCGTTCTGTTGGTGACAGAAAGGTTGGAGATTTAAACCCTCCAGTCACTTTGTGATGAAAAATGTGGGTGTTTACTTACATAAAGTTTTTTTTAAATGTTTTATTGTGAATTATGTGATAGTTTACATGGGAGAACATTAGTTTTACATTCATCCTATCTTATATTGTTTCATTGCCATGGTTACAATCCCCTCCATACATCATCAGCTAACCAAAGGGTGTACACTACAAGCCTGCCCTCTGGCCATCAGCACACAGCCCCTCTCCCTCTCTGTGTCTAAAGTCCCCAACTGCTCCATCTTTCCACATCATCGTCTCTGCCTCCATTTCAGGCATCACTGCTTCTCTGGGTAGGGTCCCGCTCTCTGCTCTTCTCTCTTGATGGTCCCATGGACCTCGCTCCTAGGCTGAAAAGTTAATCACTCCCCTCCTTGCTATAAAACATCTACCTTTACATTTCCAATCCTTACAAGCAGTCCTGATAACAATTATTCACTATTATATCACAAGAGATGTATGTGCATTTCCTTTCATCAGCCCCGCCTAGACAGATTGTATACTACTCAGTGGAGATTCTACCTTCCTTCACGCCCTCTGAATTTAGGTTTCCTCTTGAAAGCTTGTAAGCCAGTCACTTCTTGCCTTTGTAGCCCCCTTGTTTTGGGTAGCCAATGTCCAAGTTGCCCATCCCTGTCTACTCTGTGTAAGGAATGATCCTTGCTGTAAGGATTTGTTCCCTCTTTTGAGCTACTGTATCCATACGTGTAGGTCAAGTTCATCAAATTGTATCAGATTACTTTTTTTTCCCTCTTCTATCTTCTTCTAGTTGAGCTCTGATCATCCAGTCATTGAAGCCAGGTTAAGTGGGTATTATCTGCCGTGTGGATGTTCATGGGCATATGCCCTGTTACTTACATTAAGTTTTACGGCCTTGGAAAACCAGTGGCCAGTTCTACTTGGTCTGTAGGAATACGATGACTCAGAGGCAACTCTTTCACAATGGGTTTAAGGTACTTAACTTTTCTGATGCTCAAACTTCTCACTTGAAAATGGGAATATTATACTTTTTCACAGGGTATTTGCCAAGATTGAATGAGATGATGTGTTTAAAGTGTCGGGCCTGGTGTATGACACATATCATGAATGCAAAAAAGTGCTAATTACCTCATTTAATTAGAATCTAATGAATTATTTGGTGGACTTTCTCTATGTAGTAAGAAAAATGAGGCTAGACTTGAACTGTCCTCACTGTGAGGGAGCCCATAGATAAAAGGGTGATCTCTCCCTTGGCATCTAAATGAAATAATTTTGATCAGCCCTCTTTTGTTCACATGTCCAACATGACAGTGTCCAGATTAACATTACTATGACTATCTTGCTGCTTGCCCACTTATATGGTGGTAAAGATGGTCCATGGGTGTCGAAACAGTTTGTGCTCAACTATTAACCACTGTTAACCTAACAGCTGGTGATTCAAACACACCCAGTATTGCTGCAGAAGAAAATCTACTTGTGTAAAGATGGCAAACAAGGAAGCCCTATGGAATAGTTCTACTCTGTAACTCATGAGGGTCACCATAAGTTAGAATTGACTCAACAGCAGCAGTTTGAGTTTTTTGTTTTACAATGGTAAGGACAGAGTGATAAAAATAACAACACCACAAAAAGATATTCAGTGCTGTACTTGAGAAGACCATATGGTGGTGGACACAGAGAAAGGTTCACAGGGGAAGTGTGGGGATGCTATAAATAAATTCAATGAAGGCTCTGACTTAAATTTATCCTTTTTTCCCCCCCATTCTTTAATTTTAGGACTTAAAAAAAATGACTATGTATTCTAAAAATATGCCAATTAGAAAAAAAATTATTAATTTAGTATTAATAAAAATGAGTGAAGAAATAAAATACAGAAATTAAATGATCAGAAATAAAGTTTCTGACCATGAGACAAGACACTGGGATGCAACCAAAATACAACTGTTGGACTTTATAATGGTTTAACTTCACAAAGTTCTAGGAGATCTATTCCCTAAATATCTCTAAACCGGTTCTCCCCTTCCAAAATACAAAATCCCCAAAGCTGTTGCGTTCAACACATTCTAACTCATGTCAATCTGTATGTTTTAGGATACAACTGAGCTCCATAGATTTTTCAGTGGCTGTAATTTTCCTGAAAGAGATCACCAGTCCTTTTTTCATAGGCACACTTTTAAGTTATCAGCTGAGCCTCTTAAGTATTTGCGCCATTCAGGGAGTCTGATTATATTTCGTGCACTAAATATCGATGGCACTTAACAACAACAACAACAACAAGAAATTTCTATGAGGAGTCTTAGTGTGGCACTGTGGGTTAATGCTCTGGACTGCAAAGTCAGTTTGAACCGCAATGTCGATAATTAAAGCTCACTAGTTGCTCTTCGGATACCTTATACAGGGTTGGTATGAGTCAGAACCAACTCGAAGGCACTTAACATTAACAACAACAATTTCTATGGAGAGTCATTGTATGGTGCTGCAGGATAAGCACTGAACTGTTAATCACAGGGTCAGGGGTTCAAACCTACCCGTTCTTCTTTAGAAATCTCATACAGGGTCGCTATAATTCAGAAATGACTTGACAGCACTTAACAACAACAACAACAATTTCTATAAGGTGGCCAAAGAATCTTGAAGAAGTCTGAATGCAGCAGCAAGAAAGTCTGAGTCGTGAACTAACTAAGGAGAGAGATGGCCTGACAGAGTTATACGATGGATAGCAAAAATGTACCTTGGGAATACAACACCAGGCAGGTACAAAGTTGAAATCAAATTTTCATAGCCACCATAAATAAAAAATAATAATAGTAAATGTCTATAGTTGTATTGTGTGCCTGCTCTAAGCACTTTATATATCATTTAATCCTCAGAAGAGTCTTATGAAGTAGACATGTAGTATTGATCTCATTTTGACACCAATTAGAGGCAACAAAAATAATGAGAGGGTAAAGGCAACTTATTAAAATAAATAACATTTTCTCTGGTGAATGGTGAATTGCAACCTTCTGATACATATATAAATGCCAATTTAACTCTATTTTCATCTATCAGAACAATTGTCTTTAAATATTACCATTGATCTATTTTATGTAAAATTTTATGTGATGAATTAAGTACAATTACAAGGGGAAATATCTTTTGAATTATCCAGGGCAGTCTTAGGACCCTCACATCTTCAACATGAAAATGGTGATATTTCTAGAAAGTATGTGTGTTATTGTCGGCCTGGTAAAATGAACAACTTTTCATTTCTGTTGCTTTAGAGTGCAACGTATTTGATTTATAAGTATGCCAAGTCAGGAAATAAAGTACTTTCTATAATTAACAATCTCATTAGAATACATTTCTTACTTTTCCAAGTTAATGGCAGAGATGTCACTTGGGAGAATTAACGAAGGACAGACCAGAGACAGACCATAGATATTTCAACACAACAGATTTGACAAAGGATATCACCGAATCTCCAAGGAAACATAATACTGGTGTGGTGCTGTTGGATAAGCACAGGACCAAAAGGTCGGTTTGACCCACAAGGTCGGTGGTACAAACTCACCAGTTGCTCCTTGGAAACCCTATACTGGGTTGCTATGAGTTGGAACCGACTTGATGGCACTTAACAACAACAACAACAGTTTAGCTTTGCCTTTAGCATTCCTATAATGTAAAGTGTCCTTTGCTCCATCTATCACTCTTTTAAGAAATTATGTGGACAAGGTACTGTACTGCTTTTCCTCATGGCTACCTGGTCAGTCAGCTGGGCACTTTATTCATTTGAGAGTATTAGATAGAATCAATGAGGCCAAACTACTTAACCTGTGTTAGATACAAACTGAATGCTGGACTTCAAGTCTAAATATGTATTTGTCCTAATTTACTGAGCTCAAATTGTTTACAATCATAGATTCATTGTTTTCCAAGAAGATGAGAATTTCTTAAAGTAAAAGAAAGATGTTACAACTCTAGCAAATTTCATAATGACGTAGTGTCCCTTGTCTTTGCCTACTTGCATACAGTTTATTTATGTATAATCCAGGTGTCTCAACAATCCTCATCTTCAAGTCTTCAGGAATTACTCTCACTTTTAATCACCAAATACCCATTTTTGGAGTATTGATCTGCTCATGTAGAGCAGCTAGTTTCTATGCATCCCAAAGAATATTTAGGGGTTTCAAAATTCTATCATATTACCAAAGTGGCCTGGATCCAGTGATATGCTAAAAAATGTTCAACAACTAGCTTACCAGAAAACAAAAACTAAACATGCACATGTTGTTGTTTTTGTTCAAGTCAGTCCTGACGCATAGTGACCCTGACGCATAGTGATCCTGATGCATAGATTCTGAAGAATGGCTGGAGGTTTTGAACTGACAACCTTGTGGTTGCAGTCCAGTGCTTATCCTACTGCGTAACACTAGGAGTCTATCCATGTACATAGTTTATTATAAACTTTACTGATATAAAGGATGCATATCACACAATTTACAATAGTAATGATATATTTTACATATTTCATTTAGCATTGCATTTTCACGGAATGCTGTCATCAGTTTTGTCTAACTTTTGTCTTCCTAGACAATGTATGGTTGAAATTGTCCAGGAGAAATAAATCTAAGGGAGAAAAAATGCAGTGCTGACGGGAATGTTGGCTGATACCTTGGTTTACATGAATGGGTATAATAATCGTGAAACAATGAAGGCATGTATCAAGACTTTACTCATTTGTCAATAATGAAATAACTTTACTGAATCAAATAATGGCCATGGTATATGAATACTAGAGTAATATTTCCTCATTTGCTTGGCTGTTCACAAAAGGATACCAACATTTATTATTATTTTTTCTCTACTACTTTCATATAGCTACAGAGTCAACAAAACTATGAATCAAGTTCTGCTGTAGTAGCTGCCTATTTGTGTGGTGTAAATAAAACCACCATCACTGTCTTCAAGTCAAAAGGACATAGTTAAACAGTGGTGTGAAGAGATGAGCAGTGGTACATCATCATACAGTGTTTCCAACAAATACATTGTTGTTGTTGTTAAGTACCGTGGAATCGGTTCCGACTCATAGTGACCCTG
>NW_006408681.1:2520322-2521988 GCF_000296735.1 Chrysochloris asiatica
GGGGGCAACAAAGGCATGAAGTGACTGGCATACAAGCTTTCAAGAGGGAGCCTAGTTTTAGAGGGTGTGGGGAAGGTAGAATCTCCACTGAGTGGTTTCCAATCTGTTCTAACAGGGCTGGTGAAAGAAAATGGGGATAAGACTTTTGTGGTTCAATAGTGAATAATTGCTGTCAGGACCAATTGTGAGTGTTGCAAATGTAAAGGTAAATGTTTTGGAACAAAAGGAGGAGAGTGGTTAATCTTGCAGTCCAGGAGTGGAGAACCCTGGGACGATCAAGGGAGAAGAGCAGAGTGTGGGACCCCATCCAGAGAAGCAGTGACGCCAGAGATAATGGCAGAGATGATGAGGTGGAGAGATGGAGGGCTGGGGACTCTGGACTCAGGGAGGGAGAAGTGCTGTGTGCTGACAGCTGGGAGGCAGGCTTGTGGGGTGTACCCTTTGGTTGTTTGAATGGTTATATACTGTTGAATAGTGATGCATGGAGGGGATTGTAATCATTGCAATGAAACGAAATATGATAGGATGAATGTAAAGCTGGTGTTCTTCCAAGTAAACTATCACTCAATTCACAATAAAAACTTAAAAAAAAAAATGATGGTGCTGGCAAAGAAATATTAAATATACTATGGACTGCCAGAAGAATAAACAGATCTGTCTTGGAGTAATTGTAGAAGGAATGTTCATTAGAAGTGAGGAGGACGGCCAAACTTTGTCTCTCGTACTTCGGACATGTTACCAAGAGGGACCAATCCCTGGAGAAGGACATCACACTTGCTAAAATAGAGCATCTGCCAAAAAGAGGAAGGCCCTCAAGAAGATGTATTGACAAAGTGGCTGCAAGTCAAACACAGGAATGACTGTGAGAACGGCCCAGGACCAGACAGTGTTTTGTTCTGTTGGTATACAGGGTCGCTAAGAGTCAGAACTGACTGTCTCAGAGCCCCTTACAACAACAATGCTTAATGTGAGATTATATCATTTATTTTTAATAAGTCTGCATTTAAAACATTCTACAAAATTCCTGAATTATGTAACCATGAGGTCTCAAGAATCACCATGAGCCAGCTCTTGTACATCACACTTTGGAACATGTTTTGCTCTGAAATCTGCAGAGATGTGATTCTACCTACATTAAAGACAAACTCAGTAACTCAGCATCGAGGAAAGCAGTTTAGTTCCACAACTCTTATCTTCTCATTTCTGATCAGGATTTTTGTTTCACCAAGTGTAATAATCAAGGACCAATCCAAACATGACGTTACAGACTAAGGGATTACCTGCTGATAAAGAAAACTCTGAGTCACAACTGACTGGACTGCACTTAACAACAACAGCAAGGCAAACTCTAATGTCTACTCAGAAGGCAGGCCCTACTTGTAACATTTTAAAGAAATAACCCTGACTTTACAATCAGGATTGATTTTTAACAACGTTATAGTTGTTAGCTGCTGCTGAGTTGGTTCCGATTTATAGCAAGCCTTTATAGGGGCCCCAAGGAGCAGCTGGTAGATTTGGACTGCAGACTTGGCATTTAGCAATCCAATACTTATGCTTTAGCATCACACTAAGACTCCTTTCAACAATATAGAGATTTGTTATATGTTCTACTGCATTTAATCACATTGTAAATGTGATATATATTTGTTATTGTTGTTAGGTGCCA
>NW_006408681.1:2522809-2535024 GCF_000296735.1 Chrysochloris asiatica
GACCCTAAGACCATCAAAAGAGACGAGCTCACACAGAGTCTGGAACCTATCCAGAGAAGCTGTGACACCAGAGATGAAGACAGAGATGAGGACATGGAGAGATAGAGCAGCTGAGGACTCTGGACTCATGGAAAGAGTAAGACTGGGTGGCTGGCAGCCAGGAGCAGGCTTGCAGAATGTGCTCTTTGGTTGTTTAAATTATTATATATTCCTGAGTGTTTCTGTGTACATTCCTCCCCACCAAAACCAAAACTAAACAAAACAAAAACAACAACAAGGAATGGAAGCAAATACTGTTGAATGATGATGGACAGAGGAGATTGTAATCATTGCAATGAAACAATGGTGTAAAGATAATGTTTTCCCATGTAAACTATCACTCGATTCACAATAAAAACTTATCACACAAAAATGAAGTCTTTGACAACTTCAATCTTTTCTTCATTATATATGTATGTTGTTTATTGGTCCAGTGGTGAGGATTTTTGTTTTCTTTACATTGAGATGCAACCCATACTGAAGACTGTGGTTTTTGATTTTCATCAGTAAATATTTTAAATCCTCTTCACTTTGAGCAAGCAATGATGTTATCACCTGTATATTGCAGGTTGTTAGTAAGTCTTCCTCCAATCCTGATGCCACATTTTTCCCCCCATATAATCCAGCTTCTCAGATGATTTGCTCAGCATACAGGTTGAATAAGTATGGTGAAAGAATACAACAATGACACACACCTTTCCTAATTTTTAACCATTTGGTATTCCCTTGTTCTGTTTGAACAACTGCCTCTTGGTCTATGTACAGGTGACTCATAAGCACAATTAAGTGTTCTGGAATACTCATTCTTCACAATGTTGTCTATAGCTTCTCATTATCCACACAATCACAGTGATTATTATTTTTTTTTAAATTATCGATAATTTAATAATTATTGCATAGTCAATAAAGTACAGGTAAACATCTTTCTGGTATTCTCTGCTTTCAGCCAAGATCCATGTGATATCAGCAATGACATTCCTTTTACCATGTCCTCTTCTGAATCTGGCGTAAGCTTCTGGAAGCTCTCTGTTAATGTATGGTTGCAGCCATTTTTGTGTTATCTTTGGCAAGGATTTTACTTGCATGAGATATTAATGATATTGTCTGATGATTTCTGCATTCCATTGGGTCATCTCTCTTCAGAACGGGCACAAATATTGATCTCTTCCAGTCAGTTGACCAGGTTGTTGTCTTTCAAATTTCTTGGCCTAGATGAATGAGTGCTTCAAGAGCTGTATCAGGTTGTTGAAAGATTTCAATTTGTATTATATCAATTCCCTGTTCCTTGTTCTTTGCCAATGATTTCAATGTACCTTGGTCTTCTCCCTTCAGTATCATTGACTCTAGATCATATGCTACCTCTGGAAATGGTGGAACATCGACCATTTCTTTTTGGTACCGCAACTATGAATTCCTTCCATCTTCTTTTGATGTTTTCTGCATCATTCAATATTTTGCCCATAGAATCCTTCAATATTTCAAGTCGAAGATTGAATCCTTTCTTCAGTTCTTTCAGCTTGAGAAATGCTGAGTGTGTTCTACCCTTTCAGTTTTGTAACTCCAGGTCTCTGTCTGCACATTTCATTATAATACTTGGCTTTGTCTTTTTGAGCTAACCTTGAAGTTTCCTATATAGCTCTTTACCTCCTCATTTCTTCCTGCACATTAGCATCTCCATGCTGGAGAGCAAGTTTCAGAGTCTCTTTTGATATCCATTTTTTGTCTTTTTTTAAACTTTCTTTTCTTCTTAATGGTCTTTCTTTCTGTATTATGTTCTTGACCACAACTCTTCTGGTCTTCAAGCATTAATATCTAATGCATAAAACCTGTGCTTCAGATGGTCTCTGAATTCAGGTGGAATATATTCAAGATAATATTTTGGCTCTTGTAACCTGTTTTAATTTTCTTCAGCTACAACCTGAACTTGCATATGAACAATTGATGATCTGTTCCAGTTTGCCTGCCCTTAACCTTCATTTGGTTGGTGATATGGAGCTTTTCCACCATATCTTACCATAGATGTACACAATTTGATTCCCATGTATTCTAGTTTTGAGGTTCATGTATATAGCCATCTTTTATATTGTTTAAAAAATGTATTTGCAATGAAAGAGTCATTGGTCTTGCAAAATTCTATCAAGTAATCTCCAGCATCATTTCTATCACCAAGACCATGTTTCCCAACTACTGACCTCCCTCTTTGTTTCCAATCTGTACATTCCAATTGCCAATAATAATCAATATATCTTGATTATGTGGTTGATTTCAGACTAAAGAAGTTGGTAGAATTCTTCAATTTCATCATCACTGGATTTAGCATTTGGTGCATAAATTTGAATAATAGTCATATTAACTGGTCTGCCTTGTAGGCATATGGATATTACCCTATCACAAATAACCTTGTACTTTAAGACAGATCTTGATATGTTCTTCTTGCTGATGAATGTGATGCCATTTCTCTTCAATTTGGCATTCCCAGCATAGTAAACCATGTTGCTGTCAGTTTCAAAATGGCCCATACCAGTCCATTTCAGCTCAATAATGCCTAGGATATCGATGTTTATGTGTTCCATTTCCTTTTTGGCAATTTCCTATTTTCCTAGATTCATACTCTACATTCAATGTCCTGATTGTTAATGGATGTTTATAGCTGTTTTTCTTCATTTTGAGTTGTGCCTCATCAACAAATGAAGGTCCTGAAGGCTTTACTCCATTTGAGTCATCACAGTCAACACTACTTTGAGGAGGCAGCTCTTCCTCAGTACTATTTTGAGTGTCTTTCCAAGCTGATGGATTCATTTTCTGGCACTATATCTGATGGTATTCTGGTGCTCTTCTTCGTTTCAGTACTCAATATTCTGGTGATGACAGTATTCCACTGTTATTCATAAGATTTTCATTGACTAAATATTCTGAAGTAGTCTGTCTCTCTTTCTTTCTAGTCTGTTTTTGTCTGTATGTTCAGCTGAAAGCTATCCACTGTGGGTAACCATGCTGGTTTTTAAAATACCGATGGTATAGCTTCTAGAATCACAGCAATATGCAAGCCACCACAGTAAGACAAACTGAGAGATGAGTGGTGGGATACATATTTACAGACACATATTTTTCAAATTGGACTCCTGATGTGGCACTATGGGCTAATGTGCTAGACTGCAAAGTCTGTTTGATCCGCAAGGAAGGCAGTTCAAGCTCACCAGCCATTCCTTGGAAACCCTATTCAGGGTCACCATGGGTTGGAAGTGACTTGACAGTGCTTATCAACAACAACATATTATAAATTGTTATTTTATATAAAACATTTCCTGTTTTGCTATTCCAACATCCTGTATTATAAACTTTTCCCTATTGTCTTTGTAATGTCTGTTTCATTAGTTACATGCAACATGAAGTATTTCTAAGTAATTATTACTTACCTAATTTCACTGATTAACTTAACAAAAATTTACTACATGCCAGGTGTTTTGCTGCAGACAGATGATGAATGATGACTAAAATTAACATGGTCTTCCTTTATGCAAGTCACAGTATAATAAGGTGTAGAAATATTGGACCAAACATAAAAATACTTAAAAATTGAGATAAAAGCAAGAGGAGGAAAAATATGATTGGAGGGATTAGCTGAAGTAAGGTCCTGATTTTGCAGACCATGTACAGTGATTAGATCTTATTCTCCCTTAAATTAGTGAAAAAGGAATGCTTTGTAAGCCTTTAATAATGATGTAAAGCAATTCAGTTCACAATAAAAAGCAATCAAACAAACAAAAAAATGATTGAGTTTTTGGTGACAATCTACATTGCAGATAGGCTTTCGTATAACAATTTCTATTCAAATTGTTCAATGATATTTGTTACATTCTTCATAATACTGGAACATTTCTATAATGGTTCTTCCATTTCTAGCAATCCAGTTTCCCTGCCATCTTACCATCTCATTTTTGTTGTTAAAGTAATTCTTGATCCAGTAAAGATCACAGTACTCATAAGTGATATTCTTTAATTTCTGAGACAATCTCTTATTTAGCTAAAGAGTGACTTCGGGGGATAGTTTTGGTTCAAGGTTTAAAGAGTATCAGGGCAATAGTCCTGGGAAGTCTTCCAGTTTCAACCAATTCCAATTCATGTTTTTAAAAGTTCCCTCTGTTTTTTAGGAGAAAGGATCGGGGTAGAAGCAAGAACAAAACCAGGCACTGCTTTGGAAGTTTGAAAGATGTTAGTGGTTTGGACTAGGTGGTTTATGTGATCATTGCTAGATTGATGAGAAGTGGAGATGGTTTGAAATAGAAGTGGGGAGGGGCACATAGTTAAGGATGACACTCAGGTTTTTGGTTTGAGCAAGTAGTAAAAGGAGCCACGTGGTACCCAAAGATGTGAAGAGGAGCAGGTTTTGCTTTTGGTGGGTGCTTGGCATTGAAGAGTCATGAATTCAGCGTGTTGTTTTTGCTTTTTAAATGTAAACATATTCAGTACGTCAAAGTGTGAGAAAATTAGGCTAATCTCTCTGCTTGTTTTCTTTTCTGATGACTAACATAAAACATTAAATCTGAAGTCTCAGAGAAAAAAATGAAATAACCTAACTGGTAGGCAAAAAGATGTACAAGAAACAAAAGAACATTGGAAACCACTCTGGGGAAGAAAGATGGAAAATTCAGAGGTTTTTGTCAAATCACAAAGAACCACTGGCAACATAAAGTCATGAAGTTCTGCAAAGACTAGTTACTTATTAGCATGAAATGATTGACAGTTTATATTTCATGTATGTGATTTTCTTCCTACTTATTAAAAATTATTTTTCCTTAAACCAGAAAAGGGACTAAGGGGTTAAATTGTGTCATGGCTGGCTGGTGGCTGTGTGCCATGGATTTGGTAAATGGGGAAAATCTAGTTATAACTGATTTAGCTGATATTGAAGTTATATCTTAGATGATCTTAGTTAAGCGGCAACTGAATAAATTGCAAAGTTACCTCCTGTTTCTTTTCTAAACTAGGAGTCCTTTTGCAAAGTATCACTCTCAGTATGAATAGGCCTGATTTACTTACTATCAGCTTTTGGTGTTTTTTATCTGACCTGGACAAACCGGCCTCCAGAAACTTGGTTGCGATGATTATTTGGGTTGCTCAAGCTCAGAGTCTTCCCTTTAATAATTTGTTGTCTGTTGTTGTTGTTAAGTGCCTTTGAGTCAATTTCAAGTCATAGTGTCCCCATGTACAACATGAATGAAAAACTGCCCAGTGTCTCACCACTTTACCAAGCATGATATCCTTATCCAAGGACTGGTCCCCCCTGATAATATGTCCACAGTATGAGAGATGAAGTTTTGCCATCCTGGATTCTAAGGAGCATTCTGTACTTCTTCCAAAACAGATTCGTTTGTTCCTCTGGCAGTCCACTGTACATTTAATATTCTTCTGCAACACCAATACTCAAAAGCATCAATTCTTCTATGATCTTCCTTTTTCATTGTCTAACTTTCATAAGCACATAGGGCTATTGAAAATTCCATGGCTTAGATCAGGCATCTCTCAGTAGTCAAACTGACATCTTTGCTCTTCAACACTTTAAAGAGGTCTTGTGCAGCAGATTTGCCTTATGTAAGATGTTTTTTGATTTCCTGACAGCTGCTTCCATGAGTGTTGAAGTTTAGTGGCTCTAAATAAAATGAAGTCTTTGACAACTTCAATCTTTTCTCCATTCATCATGATGTTATTTATTGCTCTAATGGTAAGGATTTTTGTTTTCTCTACATTGAGGTGCAACCCATACTGAAGGCTGTGGTCTTTAATCTTCATCAGAAAGTGTTTTAAATCCTCTTCGTTTTAAGCAAGCAAGGTTGTATCATCTGCATATTGCATTTTGTTACTGGATCTTTATCCAAATGTGATGCCATGTTCTTCTTCATATAATCCAGTTTCTTGGCTTATTTGTTCAGCATACAGATTGAATAAATATGAGGAAATATTATAACCCTGGCACATACCTTTCCTTATCTCAAACAATTCAATGAACTCTTGTTCTGTTCAAATGACTCCTCTTATCTATGTACAGGTTCCTCTTGAGTACAATGAACTGTTCTGGAATACCCATTCTTCACAATGTTTTCCATAATTTGTCATGATCCACACAGTCAAAAGCTTTTGTATAGTCAAGAAAGCACAGGTAAACATCTTTCTGGTAGTCTTTGCTTTTAGCCAAGAGCCATCTGACATCAACAATGATATCCCTCATTCCATGTCCTCATCTGAATCCAGCTTGAACCTCTGGCAGTTCCTTGTCAATGTACAGGTACAGTCTTGTTTAAATTATCTTCAGAAAAATTTTACTTTCATGCGATATTAATGACATTGTCTAATGACAAGTTATTGGTATTCTTTATGTGAACTCCAGGTGAACTTCAAATACTTATGCATAAATATATAATTATCCAGCAAATCATATATAATATCACAAATGTATGCCTTGCAAAAGTTGCTTAGCCTCTCAATCTTGGTTTCCTTATGTGAATTGTAGAGATAATAATACCTAATTTATAGGGTTGCTTGAAGTTTAAAAGGTAGATTTTTTTTTTTTTTTAAATAGTTGATACTGTGCTTAAGGAGCCCTGGGTAGTGTAGTGAGTTATGAGTTGGGCTGCAAACAGAAAGGATAGCAGTTCAAATCCACCAGTTCCTCTGTAGGAGAAAGATGAGGCTTTCTGTTCCAGTAAAGATTTATAGCCTCAGAAATCCTTTACAGGGTCACTATGAGTCAGAAGCAACTCTATGATACACCATCACCACCACTACCTCCACCACGACTATGCTTAAAAGAGAGTAGACAATATATAGTAAATATAATTTCTTAGGAGTCCTGTTGTGGTGCTGTAAAATAAGCTCTGACTTCGAACAGCAAGGTCGACAGTTCAAACCCACCAGTCATTCCTAGGAAATCCTATACATGGTAGCTATGAGTTGAGCTCAGCTTGATGGTGCTTAACAATAACAGCAACATTATTACTTAGGAACCCTATTGAGAGGACTGCAAGGTCAGTGTGAACCATAAGGACTGCCGTTCAATCTCACTGGCCGTTCCTTGGAAACAGGATTGCTATGGTTGGCCCTTAACAACAACCCCAGCAGTAGTGGTGCTTTAAGATAAGTACTGAACTGCTAACTACAAGGTTGGTGGTTCAAATTCACCAGTCACTGCTGGGGAGAAAGATGAATCTTTCTGCTCCCGTTAAGATTTATATCCTCAGAAACCTTGTATAGAGTGGCTCTAAGTTAAAATCTACTTTATATCAGTGAGTTTAGCGCATTATTATTTAAGAAGCTGTGGTGGTGCACTGCTTAAGTATTTGTCTATTAACCAAAAGGTCAGTGGTTCAAACCTACTGGTGATTCCAAGGAAGAAAGCTGTGGCAGTCTGTTCCTGTAAAGACTGTGCTTTTAAAAACCACATGGGTTCATTATGTTCTGTCCTGAAGGGTTGGTCTGACTCAGAATCAACTTAATAGCAGTGAATTCAAACCCACTAGTCACTCCTCAGAAACTGTATACAAAGCCTATATGAGTAGAAACTCCCTTAATGGCCCTTATCAACAACAACAACAACAACGTTTACTAACACTAGTCTTGTTATTCTGCTCTTTATTGCTAACATTACCTAACAGATATTTGATGCAACTCACAACTATTTCCTGTACCTTTCTAGGTTTTTTTGTTTTTTTTTAATACTTCTCCCGGTTACCTTATTCTGTTTATTCTACATTGAGTTAAAAAATTATCTCACACAAATTCCTGGGGTTCAAACCTACCAGCCACTTCTTGGAAACCATACCCAATGTTGTGGAGTCGGAAACAACTCTATAGCATAATAATTTGTCAAATTAAATCAGATGTTAGATGGCAAAACCACAAGTTAAGCCCTGATGGCTATTCCTAACACTAAGAAGGGTGTAAATAAATACCAGTGACTCTCTTGTGTCAAAAAAATACTTTATTATACTTTAATATCGCTTCCAGAAATTCCAAACCCACTGACATTGAGTAGAGTGTGACTCATAGCGACCCCGTGTGGGGTTTCTGAGACTTTAAATCTTTATGGGAGCAAATCAGCCCCATCTTTCTCCCAATTGGGAAGGCTAAAGATTTTAATAAAAGAAAAGTAATAATGAGGGATCCTATCCATGGATCATTTCACATTAACTTAAGTTATAAGACAGCAGCCCTGTTTGTTTGTTTCAATCCCCAATAATCTTCAAAATAAATGTAAGTAAAATAATTGACTAGTTTGTTGTTATTGTTACCTGCTTTGAGGCTGCCCCTGACTCATTATAACTCCATGCACAATGAAGTAAAATGTTGCCCAGTCCTCTCTATGTCATCTGTACATAAGGCTGAAGATTAGACGGTTATGATCCACAGGGTTTCCATTGGCCGATTTTAGAAGTAGAGTACTAGCTCTTTCTTAATTATCCATTTTTCTCTGGGTACTCTGCTGAAACCTGTTCAGCAAGATAGTAATCTGTAAAGCTCCGCTGACAGACAATGTTAGCTGTGCTTGAGGTGCATTGACTGGGAATTGAACTCTGATCTCCCACATGGACGGCACACATTCTACCGCTGAACCATCACTACACTCATTGTATGCTTCATATCTTTTTAAAAACAGTTAAATGTTTTTACAGTTTACTATAAAGAGAGTATACAGTCATTTCTTATCATAATTAGAACAAACAAACAAACAAATAAAAAACTTAAAATCCCCAGGAGCTCTTTTTGCATCATTATGGCTTTCAAAACAAAACCAAAGCAGAAAAACCTTCCTGCATGTTACTGCAAGCCTTTCTCTTCATGAGCTAAATATTAGACAGCAACCAATATTTGAAGCAAAAATTGTTTAGATTTTATTCAATTCACAATTCATTTTCTGAGTGCCATTCATGTTCAAACCATGGTGCTAGTAGGTGTTGTGAGGGGCATAAAAATAAATGGTCTATAGGTTCTGCCCTTGAGAAATTTGCAATTAAGTGAAAATAACCAAAACAAAACGAGGTTCTCTAGCAAGAGAAAATAAGGAGTTCAGAAGTTAAAAAAGAAATAAAAACCAAAAACTACACTCCCTTTCACAGACTCAATTTCAATTCAAACATAGTTGCCTAGATGTCTCAAAGGTGAATTTGGACCAAAGTTTTTAGATTGAAAGAATCCATTGAGTAGAGAGAAAGATGACTGGAAAAGGTCATACTTAGAGTGTTGGCTCCCTTTCCTTTGAACCTCTAGATTCACTCTCTGTCCATCACCACTTTCTCATCTGTATGGGTGAGATCATCTGCCTCCATTCCTGGGGCTTTTGGTTAGATTTGACCAAACGAAACCCTAGTGAGAGATGAGAGGGAGGTTGGAGGGCAGGGCTGAGGTAGTTATTCCCTTGGCTTCCTTTCTGAGAAGTCTTCTCACACTAGATGTATTCCTCGGATGCAAATTACTGTTGCTGTCAAACTGGTCATCTATATATGAGTCTCCTTTTTTGGGTTCAAATCATCCTTTATTTGGGAGTACAGTGGCTTTGAACCATGAGGTCTCCAGTTTGAATTTACCAGCTGCTCTGCAGGAAAAAGATAAGACTTTCTGCTCCTGAAAAGATTTACAGTGTGGGAAATGCTTTACAGAGTCCCTGGGAGTCAGAAACAACTTGATGGCACTTAACAACAAGGACAACAACAGTCTTTTCTTCCCCTGTCTCATTGGGTTTGAGAGTGCTAACAGCTTTGCAATGACTAGTCCTGAGGTATATCATTAAGCTTGTACATCCTCCTACAACATCTTTTTAAATGTGTTGTTGTTGCTGTTAAGTGCCATCAAAATATACTCTGTATTAAATCCTCCACCACACTTTTATGAATCTTAGTGAGCCATCAATTTCTTATTGGGACCCTGACTGATACACTGAGTTATGTCATAATGAAATTTCCAATTATTAAGGAAAAAGAGAAGGTCTTTAAAGCTTCTGTAGAGAAAAAAAATCATAACAGTGACCTGTAAACCTTCAGTCCTACTGACTGATAGACGACAACAAAACAATGCCTTCTGTATTCTTAGGAAAAATGATTTTAAATCTAGGATTCCATTTCCAGGCAAACTATTCTGAGGGCAAAATCAAAACATTTCATATGCTTACAGATTGTATCCTTCCTTCCCAATTCCATCTCAGAATGGGACTTGAGCAAAAGTTTAGTGAAAATAAAGAAAGGAGATAAGGAATTCAAGAACCTATGGGACTAAACCAAGAGTATGATAAAAATATATCTTATATTAATAACTTGTGTAGCAGGCATAGAAAACAATGGTTGTAAATTACAAAAGATAAAATTTAAAAATGAATTATAGATTCTTTTGTTGTAGTTAATTGCCATTGAGTCAGTTGTGACTCATGGTGACCCAGTATAGGGTTTCCAAGGAGCATCTGGTGGCTTTGAACCACTGACCTTGTAGTTAGCAGTTCAGGGATTGTCTTACAGCACCATACCAGGACTCCAGAAAGTACATTCAGAAAGTTGAAAAACTGACAATAGAATGAAATGCTATTATAATTTTATCCTAACAAATAGACATTTCTAAACATGAAACCAAATAAGAAATTGTACTATGATCAGAAGTTATGATCCAAATATGAAGGAAATACCAAGTATTATATGAATGAACACAAAATGGGATAAAACACTAGAGATTCTGTTTGATTTTGACAATATTAATATTCTCTTTGGAGATGCAATAAAATATACAGGCACTAAGATTTTTATTGTACATAACTGGGAATCAAGGTATATTTCCAAAGTTGATGAAACAAGATTATGAGTAGAAATCTAAAAAGTGGGAGAGGATCAGAAATATACAAAATAGGGTAAATAAGATGAAATTTATTTTTTCATAGTAGGAAAAAAGATGCAACATCTTATATCTTTAACTTAAATATAGCTACTATATAAAAGAACTAATATCTACAGACTATTAAAAATGGCTACCCTTAAAGAATGGCTCAGTTGTTGGAATGTCTAATAAGGCAAAGAGGAGGAAGGACTGTTGTTTCCAAGATTGTTTTTATACTACTCATTTTATTATTATATGCTTATGGACTCCTGATGTGGGACTTTCAACCATAAGGTCAGAGTTCAAACCCACCTGCTGCTCCTCGGAAACTCTGTACAGGGTTGCTATGAGTCGGAACCGACTCGATGGCACTTAACAACAACATAGCACATGCTATATGGATACTTAAAAAAGAACATTCTACAAAATGTGTACACAAAGAAAAAAACAAGACATAGTATCATGCTAAAAGTGATAGACAAAAAGTCAAAATATACTAAGGAAAGACAATACGGGAAAAGCCAATTTTGACTAAGAGTTGGAGAAGACATCAATAATTAGATGATTTTTAAACCAAAGCAAATTTTAGACAAGGTGAACTGAGGAACAAGCCATTTCAAATTGTGTATGTGTGTGTATGGTGAATGAGGTTTACGTATACTAGTTACATTAATAAGGAGCCCTGGTGGTACAGTGGTTAAATATTTGGTTGCTAATCTAAAGGAGCTCTGGTAGCGTAGTGGTTACAAATTGGCCTGCGAACCGCAAGGTCAGCAGTTTGAAACTACTAGCTGTTCCACGGGAGAAAGATGAGGCTTTCTGCTCCCTTAAAGATTTACAGCCTCAGAAACCCAGCACAGGGCCGCTATGGGTCGGAACTGACTCAATGGCACTTAACAACAACAACAACAATCTAAAAGTTGGCAGTTCCAAACCCATCCAGCAACTACCTAGGAGGAAGACTGGATGATCTGCCCCCATAAAGATTACATCTGAAAACCCTATGATGCAGTCCTACTCTGTCACATAGGGTTGCTAAGAGTCAAAATCAACTTAACCTCACTAAAAACAGTTGTCCTAATAAAAACTATGAACTAGAAAAAGAAATCAACAATGTATCTTCACTTGATCAAACTTTGCTATAAAAGGTAAGACCAAATACAGTGCAATACACCTCCAACATCTAGTAATCTGGTGACATAGTAATTGTTGTTAGGTGCCATGGAGCTGGTACCAACTCATAGCGCCCTATGTACAACAGAATAAAACACTGCCCAGTCCTGGGCCAACTTCACAATTGTTGCCACACTTGAGGCCATTGATGCTGC
>NW_006408681.1:2541233-2543993 GCF_000296735.1 Chrysochloris asiatica
CCTGGTGCCTTGTTCTTTCCTTCAATGCACCTTGGACTTCTTCCTTCAGTATCATTGGCTCTTGCTCATATGCTACCTCTTGAAATGGTTGAACATAAAACATTTCCTTTTGGTACAGTAACTCTGTGCATTCCTTTCATATTCTTTTGATGCTTTTTGCAACATCCAATAATTTGGCCAGAGAATCCTTCAGTAACTAAAGTCGAGGCTTGAATTTTTTTTTTTTCCCAGTTCCCTTAGCTTGAGAAATACTGAGTGTGTTCTTCCTTTTTGTCTTTGTTTTTTACTCCAGATCTTTGCACATTTTCCTGGTGTGGCGCTGTGGGTTAATACCCAGACTGCAAAGTTTGAAATGCAAGGTCAGCAGTTCAAGCTCACCAGCTGCTCTTAGGAAACCCTATACAGGGTTTCTATTGGTTGGAACCCACTTGATGGCACTTAACAACAAATTTTAAGCAACAGCAAATTTTAGATAACTGGAAGATGTTTTCCTCACTCGCTAATGGGACATAATAATAGGCACTTGGTAAATGAAGATAAGCTATTTAGTTAATGAATGAATCATATATTATTAAGGAATCACTTAAAGTCAGCATGCATATATGCAAAGGAAAAGCTATAGTTTGGTATATAGAAAATAAATCACGTCAGCCTATAATATGAAAAAATCTTCATAGAATGGAAAAAACCCACAGCTGCCATGTAGAGTGTCAGAGCTATATAACAAGCTCATGGTTAGATTTGTGCTCTATCAACCACCAAATACATATAGAGCTTTAGTAAAAGTATAGATGTCCCGGTACTCAAATCATTTCAGATAGTAATTGACAAGAGGATTAAGTTCAGGTAACTAATAAGCAATCATGTTCAGGAAGTCCAGATTTAGTATCCAGGATACAAAAACAAAACAAAACATGACTGAATTCTAGGCCTAGTAAGTCAGTTAGATTTTGGCTGACTTTTCATGATCCTGGATACCTGAGTGTTTCCTGGACTTAATTAAAATAAGTCAGAAAGTCTTACTTTATGCATTTCTACCTTCTAAATCTAACTGACTCCATGGCACATAATCACCACCAACAACAACTTAGGTTTTGCAGACTGGAGAAAAGCATCCTGAATTTTTATGTTTAGCTAAGCCTTTCCTAAGCTGGAAACACATCTACCTTGCTCATGGTGGCATTCCCATATTTGTAATGTCTTTTGCTCAGAGTAGGTGCTTTATTGATAATATTTAAATGAAGGAAACAATTTCTAAAGTTCTAACTCCTTTAAATAACTTCAGAATTAACCTCCGTGTCCACTGATTGCACAGCTTCAGTGATGGCACATTCATACTGGCTAGGAAAAGTCCATTATCGTTTGCAGATAGCAGTATATGGTTCATATCCACCCTATTATTTTTTACCAGGACTGAATCATTGCCCCCATATAACATCAGCTATACAGAACATCAGAGTACTAGTGTCTTCCTGATTTTGAAATCTATATATTAAAATTGAATTTGCTTCTTGGCCAATCATGTCAGTGTTTTCTCGTATAGAATTTATACTTATTTTTAAGACTTTTTCTATATGAATACATATTGAACTGTGCCTTTCTCATTTTGTATTTGTGTGTTTTGGGAAGCAAATGCACAATATTATGTAGTTTAAAGAGTCATTCATGTTTTTGCATGCATCTACAGTTCATTTATTTCCCTTGATACAGTCTTGTATTATGTGTATATACCACAATGTATCAATTTTCATGTAAATAGGCATTTGGGTTATTTACCATTTAAAATTTTGTCATGAACAATGTTTTGAACATTCTTATTCACATTTGTTGATGCTCATTTGTACAATTCTCTGGTTTATATATTAAAAGCTGTGTTGCTGGATTATAAATGATGTATGGTAATAATAAATCTTACCAAATAATGCATACATCTTGATTTTAATTTATATCCCCAACATCTATTGAGCAGTAAAGAAAAGCTGTGAATGTCACCTATGTTTATCCACTTTCATCATCTAGCCTCTCTCCACTTCTCTTTTTATTAATGACCTGTTCTGACCTAATTCCTCCTGGTGTTTGATGTGGACCCTTGGAAACCCTATAAAGGGTCACTAGGAGTTAGAACTGACTTTACGGCACTTAACAACAACAATAGGCTTTATCTGGGAGTGTGGTAGCTCTATAGGATAAATGCTAGACTGTAAGCCACATGGTCAATGCTTTGAGCCCACTGGTAACTCTTCAGGAGAAATATGAAGCTTTATGCTCCTGCAAAGTTTTACTTAACAACAGGCTTCATTGAACTATCACTTATCAGGCTCTAGGTTTCTGGTCTTGATGTTACTGCTTTACTTTCATAGTTTTTTAAATAAAAACCTTTTATTGTGAATTGAGAGAAGGTTTACAGAGAAGATCACCAGTTTTACATTCAACAAATCACATACTTTGTTTTGTTTCAATGACTGCCATCCTCTTCATACAACAACAGTTGTCCCACTTCTTCCATGTGATTCCAGTCTCCATTCAAACTTTCTTCTCACCCTTTAAACCGTGTTGCAAGGTAAATGTTACCCTTCTGATCTTTAATGTGAGTGCTACCCAAAATGGGGGGCGGGGGCTACAAAGGCAAGAAGTGACTGGCTTACAAGCTTTCAAGAGGGAACCTAGACCCAGAGTGCCTGGAGGAAGGTAGAATCTCCAGTGAGTAGTATTCAATCTGACTAGGCGGAGCTGATGCAATGAAATGCAGATGGGTCTCTT
>NW_006408681.1:2545069-2546461 GCF_000296735.1 Chrysochloris asiatica
ATGAATCTGTGAAACATCTCATTACATGGATTTACCTGGAGGACATCATGTTGAGTGAAATATGTCAATCACATAAGGACACATATTGTATAAGACCACTATGGTAAAAACTCAAGAAAAGATTTTCATGCTAGAAGAAACATTCTTTGATGATTACCAGGGGTGAGAGAGAAGAGAGATTAATTCACTAAATATAGGGAAGATGCTTGCTAACTTGAGTGACTCAGAAGGCAATATACAACAAGAGGGATGCTGACAGAAGAAAGATGCAAACAAGGTTAAAGAGTTTAGAGGTAAATCCTGTTACATACACAACATCGTAACAATGGTGTTCTATAGGTAGCTACACAGTGGACAGATATACATGGAGAGATACACAGTCTGAATGGGTATGGATGTCTCACTGTTGTTTTGATTTGCATCTTTTTAATGCATCAGTCTGCAATGTCCTTTGAACTGAAAGGTCTGTGGCTCAAGCTCACCAGCTGCTCCTTGGAAACCCTATACAGGGTCGCTATGGGTTGGAATAGACTTGACAGCACTTAAAAACAACAAAAATGGTTACTGTGGTGCTGTAGGATAATGCACTGAACCTCGAGGTTGGTTTGAACTATAAGGTCGGCACTTCAAACTCATTAGCCTCTCCATCAAAACCCTGTATAGCATAGTTATGAATCGGAACCTACTCAAGGGTGCTTAGAAACATCAACAATAACAATGATTCATGCAGAAAGTAGCAAAAGATGTTAAAAGGAATACACTGAGATACTGTACCAAAAAGAAATGGTTGATGTAACATTTCAAGAGTGAACATAATATGATCACGCATGGTACTGAAGGTGGAAGTCCAACTGCATTGAATGCACTGGTAAAAATAAGGCTCCTGGAAATAATGGAATAAAAACTAATATCTTTCCACAAACTAATGCAGCCCTGGAGGCACTCAGTCCCCTGTGCCAAGAAATTTGGAACACAGCTACCAGGCCAACCAATTGGAGAGACCCTTATTTGTGCCCATTCCAAAAAAAGATGACCCAACAGAATGCACAAATAATTGAACAGCATCACTTATATTACATGCCAATAAAATTGGACTGAAGGTAATTTTAAAAAGCTGCAACAATATATCATCTGGGAACTGCCAGAAATTCAAGTCAGATTCTGAAGACGATGTGAAACTAAGGATGTCAGCAATGACAGAATTGCTGACATCAGGTAGGTCTTAGTAGAAAGCAGAGAATAGTAGAAAACAGAGAATATTAGAAAAGTGTTTACTTCTGCTTTATTGACTATAAAAAACCTTTTGATTGTGTGAATCATGTCAAGCTAGTGATAATATTGTGAAGAATGAGTATTCCAGAACACTTCAATGTGCTCATGAGGTACATGTCC
>NW_006408681.1:2547756-2553728 GCF_000296735.1 Chrysochloris asiatica
TTTGGAAGTGCATGCTACTGACTCACTTTGATGTGGCCCACAACTGCACTGCTCACTACTGCACCAGCTGCACAGGTCAGCAGTCTGTGTCCTGTTTTGTGTGTGTGTGTGTTTGGATCTGTTCAGCTTACTTTCCTAGCAAACATTACATTAAACCCACTTCTCTCTACTTTCATCAGAAGCTCTGGGTCCCAGGACTATCGCTTGCATCCATATCATTAGGTTTCCTGTATCTTTGTTGTAGAGGATCTGTGTAGTGTTTCTGCCTAGTCTGCCATCTTGCCGTCTCTCCTCTGTTTCCTTGATTTTTGACTCTAAAATACTGTGGCTTGAACTTACTGCTGTAGCTTCTATTGCTTTTCACTCTAGAATATAATATCTCTCATTTCGTTCAGCCTTGCCGTCCCCAGCCTCCGCTTCTGGCTAATTGGAGCTACATTCTAACTGGTTCACTATGTGTATTGGAGTTTGAACACTTGAGGTCCAGGTAATTAATCAATTATTACGCTTCAGGTAGACTTACTTCACTCTAGAAACTGGCTTAACCAGTCATAATTTCAAGCCAGATTTCTCTGTTTTGTCGTCAAGGATATTAAGAAAGGTAAAGTTAAGATTTAGATACTCAGTCTAGAATACACAGTGATCTATTTTTTTTTTTGCCCTCAAACAATAGGAGCCTTATAAAACTCACTTCATAAGGTACAAATCAATATTTTTCTTTGTTCTTTGGTTTCTAAAACCACTCTAGAATTAGAGTGCTTTCAGGAATGCATTAATGCTGGGATTGCAATATGTATGAGGGCACACTTAGTGAGAGATTCAGTATTTATGCTCCTAATGTCAATTGTCTGTGGATATATTTTATGATAATTTAAATATGAGCAAATAAAAAGATGCAAGTTATGTGAGGGACTAAATAAAGAAAGCTTTATTTTCTATAAACTACCAGTTTCATTCTCCATAGGGGAATATTGATTCAAAGTAGCTATGAAATACATAGAATTTTCTACCCTTGTGACTGTTCATTATAAAGTTAGGATTAAACATGGTCTGTGCTTTCAAGGAGCTTATATGCTTACAAAGATTTGCACAGCAACCAATTGTAAAGAATGCAATAATAAATGCATGGCAGAAAACATATATGATTATGGATGCTCAAAAGACTATAACTCAATGTTAAGAAATAGATAGATTAGGTTAGGCAAGCAGGACAGTTTGAGAATGAGTGGCTTCATCAAAAAGACAATGTGCTGTGTGTATAAACATATTTCCTTATCCAGAGCTATGCTTTTAAAATGAGATCCCTCCAGTGCTGCAAACTGGCTGAAATTGGCCATTGTTGATACCCTGCTGACACTCCCTTTACCAGATCAGTGTCTCCGTCCTCCAGTCTTTGTGAGTGTTGTTTGTTAAGGCTCACAGCTGCACCCTCTGATGGAGAATTGTCCAAGCTCAAGGGTCTTAAAGTGGTCCCTGGATAACTTGGACTTACATCATTTAAAAACTTATTTGAAATCCAAATCCTCAGTCCCCACTATGAACTATTGAATCCCATATTTACGGGTTGTTGTTGTTGTTAGGTGCCATTGAGTGAATGCCAATACATAGTGGCCCTATGCATAACGGAACAAAACACTGCCCAGTCCTGAACCCTCCTAACAATTGTTATGTTTGAGCACATTGTTTCTACCATTACATCAACCCATCTACTTGGGGGTCTTCCTCTGTTTTTGTTGATCCCCTAATTTACCAAGTATGATGTCATTCTCCAGGAGCTTATTCCACCTAAAAAATGTCCAAAGAACAAGAGACAACATCTTGCCATCCTTCCTTCTAAGGAACATTCTGGCTGTACTTCTTGCAAGACAGATTTGGTTGTTCTGGCAGTCCATGGTACCTTCAATATTCTTCAGAAAGACTTAAATACATCAATTTTTCTACTGTATTTTTTATTCATTATCCAACTTTCAATGCATAGGAGGCAATTGAAAATATCATGACTTGGGTTAGGCACATCCTAGTCCTCAAAGTGACATTCTAGGGGTACAACCCAGCAATTTGTGTTTTAATAAGCTCTCAGGTCGATCTGATTGATAGTGAAGTTTGAGAACCACTGGTCTAACTGACAGAAGCTACATTGTCTGTGAGGATAGAAATGACCCCTCTTCCAGCTTCATAGCTGATCACTGATAAGTTCAGGATACAAAAGACCAACCTCCTTGCCAATGTGGGTAGGAAGAATGTGTTAACTCTGTGATGTACTTTATACTCTAGCACAGAAGTCAACACACCATAGGCCAAAGCTGTCCCACATTTGTTTTTGTAAATAAAGTTTTATAGAGACAAAGACATACTCATTTATTTTGTTCATACTACAATGGCAGAATTGAGTAGTTGCAACGAAGACTATGTGGCCCTTTACAGAAAAAAATCGACTGGCACCTGATCTATTCTCAAGCTTCAGGTCAAAGCTAGACTTCATTTGAGAGCAAATTCTTTCCTTTCTTTATTTTGCTAACTTCCCTTCCTCATAGATCATAACAAAATTCATGTCTTAAAGGATGATTTCAGAGAACATGACAGCTACACTCGTGTGCTTCTTTTTGCTACTGTTTCTGCGTTTACATTGGCTTTCTACATTTATGTGATTACATTGATCAGTAAGAGCTTTGCTCCCAATTTACTCTTTGGGATCAGAGCTACTCCTCTCAGGAAGTGATGGTGTTTCTGATCTCTGTAATCCCAGTTTTTCTTTCTACCGCTTCTCTAACAACAGTACCAGTGATTGCTTGGAACTATCATACTACTCTGATCCCAAGGGTTACATATTAATATCATTTCACTTGTATTAATAATTCACAGAGGACCTCTGTGAATTATAAATGACATTTCTCACCACATGACAAGAAATAAATTAAAAAACAACATTGCTGCAAGATCATAGAGAACTTTCTTAAACAAAAACATCAAAACATGAAACTATTTTTTTCTCACTGTACACTTCATCTAGGTCTGTACACTTCTGTGGTCTGCGTCTCCATCAATAACCCTTCGTCCGAGAATTCTGTGCTTTTCAATTTACACCACATCAAAACAGTAGTTTTGACATCATCAAGGGATCCAAATCATGTTCTTTGAGTATTGGGAATAACAGTAATTAATAAGAATAACAATAAAAATCTGAAGGACCAAGAACAGGGTTGTAGGGTGGATGTGGTAAAATATTCCACTCAATGAAACTCATATAGAACAGCCCTTGCTACCCTCAAAGAATGACCAGGTGCTTTGTTTGGTGGAGGAAAAAAAAATCCCTAAGCACAAAATGTCTGGCTTTTAGCTCACCAATGCGGTTTTCAATTTCCCCTAAAGTTTCTTCATAGTAAGCCCCTGTCATCATCCTGAATCCTTTGAGAAAATCTATCAAGGTTATCCATTTGGAATCCCCCCAAGAAGTTGCCATAACCTTCTGAACTGACCTCTGAATTTAGCAGGTCCAGTAGATCCTCAACAAAGCCACTGTTTTGATATGACCTTCTTGTTTTTGAATGCACCCTAAAAAGACTAAGAAAAGTATACTACTGAGAGAATTTGTCTGCCCTCATCTGCTGATTGCAGAGACATGTTTAAACATGTTACGCTTGGAAAAAACTTGTGTATGTATGAACTGGAACGCTAGAAGCACTAATTTTTAACTTAGTCTCATAAAGTCAAAGTCCAAGGCCTCAGGGAATGCAAATAAAAGTAAGCAAAAATCACTCAATCCAACCAACAGTGGTGATAAAACATATGCAAGGGTTAGGGGAAGATATTATTGGAATTCATTAAGTTAAAAATCAGATATAGAAAACATTTTGTCTATAGTTTGCTCAATGTCTTACTGAAGGAATTAAACATTAAATAGCCCCCAGTTAGGTAGTTTCCTTCCTGAGTTATTTACCTTCTTGGTAATGCAACAACATTGAAATATTTCCATTATACTGATGCTTTCATCATGCAATACTAGCGATTGAAGCTTAGAAGAATATTCATGGTTTCTAATGCAGTATGATTTCTTTCTTTCTTTCTTTTTTTTTTTACTGACAAGCCAAAGGAAATGGGACTAACACAAAATGAAAAATATAATTAGTATCAAGAGCTGAAATAGCAAAAGTCATTTTCTGGAAGGATAAAGAGCTAGGCTGAGAATAGAGAGAGAGACTTCTTAATGAAATAGGATAAAGTATGATGAGGTTGCACTTTAATATTGGCTGAGGATTTAGGCAGGGATGAAGAGTGAAGGAAAGGCTTGTCTGTGTTTAGAGACAGTTGATTACTTCATAGGCTGTTTCTCAAGTCATAATAAAGGAACAGTTTCTCTCTCTCTTCACTTACATACCCTTGGATGCAAGATATCTGTAGTCACAGGTCACTGTAGATGAGGAAACCTGGTGGTGCAGTGTTTAAGTACTCTGCTACGAACTGAAAGGCCGACGATTCACACCTATCAACTGCTCTTTAGGAGAAACATGCAATAGTCTGCTTCAGTAAAGAGTTTCAACTCTGGAAACCTTATGGATTAGTCCAACTTTGCCCTAAAGGAATTGACTCAATGACAATGAGTTTGTTTTTTGGATTTTGGCTTTAGAACTTTTGCAGAAAGATGTTGTAGGTATGGTAAAAGGAATGTGTATATATATAATTTTTTTCTTTTACCAGAATTTCTGAGAGCTGAAGTTTAGTTTAGAATGACATTCATTATTGAATTTCAGTAAAATATTTTATGTTTGAAGGGTTTTACCAAAATCCATTTTTTGCCTTTCTAGTTGGTTAAAAATGTTTATTGAGTACAAATAGGTTTCATATAGTACTCAAGATCTAGAAGTACTTACTTTCATAAAACCATTTACCTTTTTAAAAAACAAAACAAAACAAAACAAAACAAAGAGAGAAGCCTTTATTATAGATAGTGGACACCAGAAGATAGGTGCCTTTGTTGTTCAAACAACCTCAAGTTACAAAACTTTTAAATACTAGTTTTTTGTTTTGTTTTGTTTTGTGTGTGTGTTTGGGGAGGGAGGACGGATGCACACAAAAACACTCAGGAAAATATAATCATTTAAACAATCAAAGGGCACATTCTGCAAACCTGCCTTTTGGCCACCAGCACTCAGTCCCTCTCCATGAATCCAGAGTCCTCAGCTGCTCTTTCTCTCCATGTCCTCATCTCTGCCTCCATCTTTTTTATTGCTGCTTCTCTGGATATGGTCCCACATTCCATTCATGTTCTTCTCCCTTAATGGTCCTTAGGTCATCTGTTCCTAGACTGTAAGATTAACTACTCCCACCCTTTATGTTACAAAACTTCTACCTTTATAGTTGTGACAGTCACAATTAGTCATGGCAGCAATTACTCACTATTGAATCATAAGAATCGTATCCCCATCTCCTTTCATCAGACCCTTCTAGACAAGATCAAAATTATTCAGAGTTTAGTGGGGACTCTACCTTCCCAAGCACACTCTGAAACTAAACTCCCTCTTGAAAACTTGTAAGTCAGTCACTCTGTGCCTTTATAGCCCCCCCAACCCCATTTTAGGTAGCCAATGTCTAAGTTGACCATCCCTATCAACTCTGTACACAGAGGCAATAGGATTGATACTTGATGTGAAGACTCCTTCCCTCTCACTTGGTATTTTGAGCTACTACATTCATAAGTATAGGTCAAGTTCATCAAAATGTAGCAATTTATACTTGTTTCCTTTATCAAAAATTAAAAAAAAAAAATCTTCCTCTAGCCGAGTTCTGATCATCAAGGCATCAAAGCTAGGTTGAACGAGTACTATCTACAAGTTTGGGCATTCTTGTGTGTGTCCCCTCACTTCATATCAGCTGGATGCTTTACTGTCAGCAATAGCCCTCCATGGCTATGTCCTTGACCATGGACTCAGGAGTTCCCAGCTGACCAACATGGTCACCAGCAATCTTACGTGCCT
>NW_006408681.1:2554676-2572648 GCF_000296735.1 Chrysochloris asiatica
GCTTCCTTGTTATTCTTCAATTCATTGTGTATAATATTTCATTGTGTGTATGTACCAAAGTTTGTTTACCCATTCTTCCATTGACAGACATTTAGGTTGTTTCTGTCTTTTTGCTATTGTGAATAGTGCTGCTATGAACATTGGTGTGCATATATCGACTCGTGTTCTGGCTCATATTTCTTGTGGATACATACCAAGTAGAGGGATTGCTGGATCACAAGATATTTCTATTTCCAACTTTCTGAGGGAGCGCCATACTGTATTCCAGAGTGGGTGGACCATTTTACATTCCCACCAGCAATGTAGGATGGACCCAGTCTCTCCACATCCTTACCAGCAATTATTGTCCTCTGCTTTTTTGAACTTCGCTGTTATTGCTGGTACAACATTTAATTTTAATCTAGCAATTCCAACCTTACAATTATCAATATAACAGAGTAATAGAAAACAAAACACCTCACATTTGTATACCATTTGAAAAGGATTTCAATGTACTTTCATTTCCTTGATTTTATCTTTGGAGTGATAATGCAAAATGGCATAAGTATTTAAAGAATAAATTTACTTTATAGTCCAGCTCAAAATAAGCTTATTATAATAATCTGTTGTTATTGTTAAGTGCTATCAAATCAGTTCCAACTAATAGCAACCTCATATAATGTTTTTGAGGCTTTTCATATCTTCACAGGAGTAGAGAACCTCCCCTTTCTCTCATGGAGTGGCTGGTGGACTTGAATCATCAACCTTGTGGTTCATAGTCCAATTCTTATTGTATAGAGCCACCATGCTTCCACATTAAAAATTGAATATTTAATCATAAATAGGCTTAGCGAGTTAGAAAAAGGAGCATGTGCTCTGGATGAAACTAGAAAGTAGAAAAATAGTAGATGTAAAGGTCTCTCTGACACTTATTAGCTTTGACATCTTGGTTATGTTATTTGATCCTGTTATCAGAGTTTCATTCTGAACAGGGGATTTAAGGATGTGATGTTATTGAGGAACATAGTTTCAGAGCAAATGTTCATTAGTGTTGAGCATTTCCTTTCTACCTACCCTCACTCAGCTTTAGCCTCCAAGACTTTCAAATGATATTAATCAGTTTGCACATTAAATAAAATGTAAATTTGATAGTTCATTATTGGAACAGAAGAAACACTATCTTAAAGAAGCAGCGAGGAGAAATAGTGCTGCACAACTAATGCTAATTGATTTCTAAGATGTTTAAGAATTTATGTCTGAGTTTCCTTACATATAAGGCAAAAAGGAATCATTAGTTGCCCTATGTTTACTAGCAGACAAAAGAAAACATACTCACCTGAAGAAACAAACTTTTCTTAGAATTTAGTTAAATGAAGTATATTTCTATAAGCACTTTTAAATTTGATATTTGCAAGCACAGTGGCCACTGCCTGCCTACAGCATCACAAAAATAACAGAAATATTGACGAGACATTTTTTATATTGACCCTTCTTAAAGGCTCAGGGCAAAACCTTATATCATCAATCAGTGAAGGCACTTTTGTAGAGATCTAAGGTAATTTGGTCCAAGAACATTGCTTCCTGGTGATCAAACTTAAAATGTAATAGAGCTTAGGGAATTTACAAGAGAAGGTATTTAGCATGCCCATTAGCCTGTCTTTTTCAAAGATCAGATGTCATGAGCGAGCCCTTGGCAAATACTGGCTCACAGACAATTCATGATTGAACTCTCTAACAAGTACCCATAGTGCAGCTATTCTATGCTGTTGGCTAATATGAAAGCCATATGCTTTAGAAACCAGACATGAGGGAGGCAGAATTATGAAAGATAAGAGCTTTACTCATGTCCTTGCCAAGTCAGTAGGCCAACTCACTTCAGCAGAAGCTTGGGAAACAGGGATGACTGTAGGTAGGGTTGCTATTTTCACTTTAAAAAGAGCTCCAACTTTTCTCTAACATTTGCAAGAAATCCTTGCTTGCAATCTTCAAGTTGAGTGCCTTAAAGTGCACAAAGGATAAATGTCATTTTTATGTTACAGAGGTAAGCTGTCTTTCCAAATATCCCAGTTGTTACCAGAACACTTCTATTTCCTGATCTGGTATCCTTTACAATAGTATGCTTTGTCCAAGTTACTAAAGCAATCTAATCATGATTCTACTTTAGCATGTTGCTTCTGCCATTGCTTCTGTTTAATTTATTGTATATTAAATTGCCAATAATATCATTTCAAATAATCAGATCTCCATTTGGATGTAAGACGGTGAGTCAAAAATTATCCGCACTCTGGTTATATTAAAATGCCTGCCCATGTCTACATCCACGGCTGATGAGAACATTGAGTGAGTACGTGAAATCGTTCCTTCAAACAGATGAATGACAGTGGGTTATGTGGCAAATCATTTTTAAATAAGACACGGCTTTGCCTATTAAATAATCCATGACACTTGAGCTTCAAAAAGTTTGTGTGAAACAACTCACAGAAGAGTACAACCAGAGATGCTTGGACATCTGCAAATAAACTTTGGACTGATACTTGAAGGAAAATAAAAGTTTCTTTAAAAAATCATTACTGGTGAAAAGATATGGGTTCACTATGAGCCCGAGAGGAAGCAAATGGCAGAGTATGGAATGGAAATATCCTTAATTGACTCCCAAGAAAAAGTTAAAATGTCAACCATCAGCTGGAAAATTGATGCTTACAGTTTTCTGGGATTCTCAAACACCAGTATTGGAACAGTATCAAGAAAAAGGTACAGCAATCAGCAATGTTCATTACAGTACAATGCTCACTGAAGAGCTCAAGCCTAAATTTGGGACTAAATGCAGGGGCGTGCTCTTTGAGATCTTGCATGACAATGCACGTCCTCCCCATACCTCTGTCCACATAGTTGACACTGCCAAAACTTAGTTTTGAGATGCTAAGGCATCTTCCCTATAGTCCTGATCATACTCCATCAAACTTTCATCTGTTTGTTCCCCTGAAAACAGCCCTTCAGGGACTAAGTCTCGCCTCTGATGAAGTGAAGACAGCGGTGTTTTCGTGGCTTGCAGCTTAGCTTAAAACATTTTAAAATAAGGGAATATAAAAGCTTGTTGACAAATGGACAAAGTGTACTGAAAAGCAATGAGATTATGTAAAAAAAAAAGATGTATTTGTCATTTCTAAAAGTTGATTAAAATAAATTCTACAGCTAGAGTGTGGATGACTTCTGACTCACCCTTGTATGTTTCCATAAAAGAAATTTTCATGCTCAGCTAATTGCTCCAATGTCAATGTATGTTTCTAAGGACATTGACCTGGTTACACCAGGGGACCTGAGTTTTAATAAGTCTATTTCAATATATGTTTCTCCCACAAATATCTCCGTGGTTTTTCAAATCTTTTTTTTCTTTGGGGGAGGGTAGGGTCAAATCTTTATATATGTATGGGTATACTTCCATCCTCCCTCCCACACCCATTTAGCCTGCATGTCTGTCTATGTATTACTGGTAAGTCATCATAGGTTTATCTTTTTCTTAAGATGCCATTGCCCAAGATTTGGAGAACAGAATATGCTTTTGAAGTTAAAAGTCAGATAACTTGCACACATATTTGATTCACAAATGAAGTTATGTCAATATGGTAGCATTTGTTAAAGAAATTAAACTGGCGTTTCTGTAATTATCTGCCCACTTATTTTTTATAATTATTTTTGGCTGCTGATGTTATAGCTTCTACAGTCTGTACCTTTGTTACCCATACTGAAAGGCAGTTATGTTATTAACACGTAAGCTTAATTTTCAATCCAATGTTGCACCTGGACTCAGCTAATATAGTTTTTCTTTATCTTTATTGATTTTTTTTTTAAGAGAGAAATTTCCAGACATGGAAATATACCATATTCTCCTGAAATTCATCATAGAAATAAACTTGGCAGTTATAACCTCCATTTTTCTTATATTTGTTAGTGAACAGAAAAATTCTAAGTTCTGAAATGTGCAAAGTGGTGAAAAATTGGAGCTTGTCCTTATATGTAAACCTTTCCCTTAGGGTATCTCATGTAGACAATTTAGTGCACATCCTATCTGTAAAATTTAATAAGCATTTTGTTTCAAAAATGTAAGGATCCACACATAAATGAATATGCTAATACAGTTCTTGTGTCAGTAGGTTAAAAGTAAAAGGTTTTGTGCTAGAAAAAATGACAGCTGTTTACTGAAGTATTTCCAAAGGTATACGTCTGATTTTTAAATTGAACTTAAAAATCAATAAAGAATGAAATAAAAAAGAACAGTAAAACACTCCTATTTTAAAAATCCAAGTAGCTAACAATTCCCATTTCCAGATTCAATCATTAAAATTATTAATAAACACTTTTATTCTTTATTATTCCAAGTTTACCCAGTCAGGTACAAATTGATGCATGATACATGTGTTGAAACCGATTTTTGTGCTGTAAAAGTTTAGAAAAAGAAGTTTGTGATCACTGTGAAGAATATCTTCATTAATAAGTTTGCAATAATAAAACATTTGCAGGGTTCATTTCATATTTTTACCTCCTTTATAAATACTTCTTTGGAGTCTTGGTGTGACGCTATAGGGTAAGCACTGGACTGCTAACCAAAGGGTTGGTGCTTTTAACCCACCAGCTTCTCCTCAGAAAACCTATGTAGGATCTCTATGAGTTAGAACACACTCAATAGCACTTACCAATAACAAGAGACACTTCAGTTGACACTGGTAGTAATTCAGCAGGTCTTTGTCCTGATTGTGAGCCACACACCCAGTCTGGCTCTGTGACTCTACAATGGGTCTCCATTTACCTCAGGAAAAAGTCACCAGGATCTCTGCAGGACAAAATGAGAACCCAGGAATTTGTGACCAAAGTCTGGATGGCAAGTGAGAATTACCTAGTAGTTTGTTAAGATGTGGTGGTAAGAGGAAAAAGTAGAAATAAAGATGACTTGCTTGGTTCAAAGGGTAAATGGTGATCTAAACAGAAAGGGGGCCACAGGAGAAGGAGAAAGAAGATGATAAATACAGTTTGGTGGCTGTCTCATTGATGAATTTGCAGTTCTGGCTGAAATACAAGTATAATACTAACAGGAGAGGAATAAAAAGGAGATATGAATTTGGACTATCATCATTACATAGTTTGGAACCACGTGAAGAGCCCCACTGTAATTTTAATTTTGTGACACACATATATACATTGTTGTTGTTGTTGTTATGTGCCGTGGAGTCGGTTCCGACCCATAGCGACCCTGTCCAGGGTTTCCGAGGCTGGAAATCTTTACGAGAGCAGAAAGCCTTATCTTCTCCTGCGGAGCAGCTGGTAGTTTCGAACTGCTGACCTTGCGGCTCGCAGCCCGATTCGTAACCACTACGTTACCAGAGCACCTTTAGATATATATATGTATATATGTCTATATATGTCTATATGTCTATATGTCTATATGTCTCTCTCTCTATATATATATATGTATATAAAGGCACTCTGGTAGCGTAGTGGTTACGAATCGGGCTGCGAGCCGCAAGGTCAGCAGTTCGAAACTACCAGCTGCTCCGCAGGAGAAAGATGAGACTTTCTGCTCCCGTAAAGATTTCCAGCCTCGGAATCGCTATGGGTCGGAACCGACTCCAGGGCACATAACAACAACAATATGTACAACACTATTTATTTACTTATTTTAAGCTAGTTTGCCGATTGATGGTCTATCCTCCAGAAGGATTTTACTATGTATTCCAAAAATTAGTGATGCAATGGAATTGTTAGTTCTTATGTCCTACTCTCAAAACTTTTGTAGTTGAAAGTGAATGGTGAGATAGATGACTTTGGACACATTGAGTGTTGACTTTTTGTTCTCTATAGCTCAAAATCCCGAACATTTTCAAACCAAGAGATTGTCTATGTAATTCAATATGGCCCACCCGTTTAGTTTCTGAATAGCATCAACAAATGCTTTATGTTTGAAAATTAGAAATGTACCCATTCCTAAGTATCCAAATGAACCCTCTTTTAATTCAGTACTCTCTACTAAGAGACTCTAAAATAAATCAATAATCTTTACAAGAGCTTTAGCTCTGTAAAATAAACAGGATTTAGCATCCACACAGTTCTCTATGCAGATCAGCAGTGGTCCCAGCTAGGCAGGCACTTCATTAACACTTCATTAAGGAGAGACAGCTCTCAATATTTGAGGTGGTGCCAAAGACAGGATATCTCTTTTCCTTGAAATCCACAGAGTTTTCTCTAAAGCTCTAGAGCTTCTTGAAATATCTTTTCATATTTATAGATATTTCAGTTGTAATTATAGAAGAAAAAATATGGTTTCTGCTGACATCCCTATATCTTATTGTTGTTATTGTTAAGTGACATAGAATCAGTACTGACCCTTAGTGACTCTGTGTAGGGTTTCCAAGGAGTGGCTGGTGAGCTTGAACTGCTGACCTGAGGTTCAAACATACCTTGCAGTCCAGCACATTAACCCACAACACCACACCTATATTTCATGTTGTTGTTGAAGTACCATTGAGTCAGTTCCAACCCATAGCGACTCTGTATAGGGTTTCCAAGGAGTGGCTGGTGAGCTTGAACTGCTGATCTTGCAGCTCTAAAGACTTTGCAGTCCAGTGCATTAACCCACAGCATTACACCAGGGCATAGACAGCCCCAAATTCTGAAATTTAAAGATTAAATTTAGCTCCAAAGTAAACTAGGCTCCAAATGAGGATGATTCACTTCACAGGTAAGCTTTGTGATGGTGGGGACATGAAATAACCTAGGAGGTGTTGCGTTTGTTTGATTCATTAATGTATTTATTAATCACTTATTGTTTGAGCACATGCTGTGTTCTAAGCACCATGTGAGGTTGTGAATAAAATAGATAAATCAGTGTCAGTTCTTCCCCTTGAGGAGTTCATTAAGCAGTTGAAGAAACATGGATGCAAATACATATCTTACCATATAGTGCACTGAGGTTCCAAATGGAATCATGAACAGGGTGCTAGACCACTGGCAGAAAGAAATGAACATCTGATTTGAGCACTTAAAGATAATTAAGAGTGTACCAGGTGAACAAGTGTGGGTGTGCATTGTGCATGTGCGCATATGTATGTTTCTTAGGGGTGGAGATGGGGTGCTGTTGTTAAGTGCTCTCCAGTGGATTCCAACCCATAGTGACCCCATATAGGGTTTCCAAGAAGCGACTGATGAGTTTGAACCACCGACTTTGTGGTTCAACCCAATTGTGCAGTCTATCACATTAACCCACAGTGCCACATCAGGACTCCGGAGATGGGTTGTTGTTGTTGTTGTTTTTATGTGCCCTGAAGTCGGTTCCAACTCATAGTGACCCTGTACAGGGTTTCCGAGGCTGTAAATCAATATTTACAGGAGCACAAAGCCTCATCTTTCTCTGGCGGAACAGCTAGTAGTTTCAAACTGCTGACCTTAAGGTTCACAGTCCGATTTGTAACTACTATGCTACCAGACAGTGGTAAAACCCTAGCACATTTAAAGATCCTGAAATATAAGAGGAACTGGTGTTCTAAAGTCATCCTATTTGGGTACAGATTATTTGACATCAAAATAGGACTGTTCTAGATAATTTCAGTGGTAGAATTTTCCAGTGCACCTCATATGTAGCCAGCAGTGAAGTCTTATGTGTTGCTATGATGTTGAGCAGGTTTCAATGGTTCTTCCAAAATAAGGTGGACTAAGAAGAAAGACTTAGGTATCTATTTGCAAAAAGCAGCCAATGGAAACCCTATGGCTCACAACAGTCCAATCTGTAATCAAACATAGGGATGATGCAGGACTATGCAGGGTTTCATTCTTTTGTGCATGGGGTTGATGTTCGTGCACTAAATTGTGTAGCTAACAGCAACAACAACAGGCAATTTGAGCCCAAAAGTTGGATTTCAACAATTTCATCTCCTGGAACACTATTGGAAGGCTTAGAGAAAGTTTCAATATATAAGGCTCTAGTTTATTGAGTGATATCTGAGGTTATAACAAACCTCTGCATCTGAAGCATCTGGACCCAAACACTGCAAAGACCGACACTGAACAAAGAAGCAACCAGTTTTCACGTGCCTAGCTCCAAACCCTGGGATTAATGTGGTGTTGGATGGTAAAATGCTTATAACTCAGATTTATGTTTGTCTGCAGTACAACCCTCTGGTAGCGTAGTGGTTACGAGTCAGGCTGAGAACCTCAAGGTCAGCAGTTCAAAACTACCAGCTGTTCCGTGGGAGAAAGATGAGGCTTTCTGCTCCCGTAAAGATTTACAGCCTCAGAAACCCTGTACAGGGTCGCTATGAGTCGGAATTGACTCCACGGTACATAACAACAACAACAGTACAACCCAGACTCTTTTGTTTTTCATCTCTATAGAAAGTCATGCTACCTGGAAAGTACAAGCAAAGTAAACACCAGCATCTGTATTCTCAGCATGCTGAGAGGTATATGCTTACACTTTCAGTGAGGGTACCTGTGTGTACACACTGCTGCCAATATGCTGAGTGCAACTTTAATAAAAGGAGGTAGAAATATAAGGTACATTTTAATGGTGACATTTGTAGAGTCCTGAGTCAGTTGCATGTGGAACTGATTGTTCTTCATCCATTAACCACCGCTAAGTAACTACTATAAGGAGCTCTGGTAGCATAGTGGTTACTAATCGGGCTGCGAACCTCAAGGTCAGCAGTTCGAAACTACCAGCTGTTCCGAGGGAGAAAGATGAGGTGTTCTGCTCCCGTAAAGATTTACAGACTCAGAAACCTTGTATAGGGTCGCTATGAATCAGAACCGACTCCACGGCACATAACCACCACTACCAAGCAACTATTATAGGAACAGCACCTATGAGATGCTTTTTCCTTCTAGAAAGCAATCCAATTTGGTCAAATCCTTTAGTCTTTCCAAGATTCTGGAGACAGACTACTAGCTCATTGAGTGCAGCCTCTGTATCTATATTGTTCACCATTATCTCCTAGGCACTTATTATAAAAGTGCTCATTATTTATTGAATCAACAAATGTTTCCTGGATAGTGTTACATACCAAAGACCTTAAGGTTTTGGAAATTTTGCTTGTAAATATTTAACTTTAAGGAATGAGAAAAAGTAAGTCTGTATTTTGGGACTTTTCTTATAAAGTATGATTTTGATCTCCCCTTATTACAGATGTCATAAAGTCAGTTAGTGAGTATGTCTTGGTTTAAAATGAATTTTAAAAAAGTCCCCAGATGTTTTTCTTATTGGTCAGCATGACCCAGCCAGAAGAATATTTAGACTTATTACTTTTCTCAACTTGAATAAAACAAAATATTTGAGGCAATTGTCATAAGACCCTGACTCTTTAACCTTGGTCTCTGAGGAGATGGCAATATGGAGAAATCCACCATACCTGAGATTATAATAGCCTGAAGAGAGAGGAACCAGTTCGGTTACCAAGGAGATGGTGATTGAGCCCTTTATAAAGGTCTGAGCCCTTGCCACAGTCTGGGGCTGACATTCACAGTTAGCATTACATCCATTTGAATGATCCCCTGAGCCCAAACACTTCATCTCCATTTTTTTCAAGGACAGGAAGAACCAGACAACCCAACTGCATTATGGTCCAGAGGAGACATCAAGACTGCTTCTGTTTGAGCTGAATCTACTCTGAGATCCTGGAATCCCTGAGTGGTGGAAGGGCTTAATGTACTCGACTAATAACCAAAAGGTTGAAGGTTCCAGTCTACTGAGAGGCACTTTAGAAGAAAGGCCTGAATATTTGTCTCTGGAAACATCCTCGTAGAGAACAGTTCCACTTTACACACATGGGTCACCATGAGTCAAATTGATAGGACATCAACTGTGACACTCTGAGGGCCTGAAAGTCTGGTAGGGAATCTTTCTCAGCTTACCTTATTTCATGAATCCCATTGCTGACCATTGTAATGTCCCAGCAATGAGTAATGAACAGTGTGGCCATGGGTGGTCCTGATTGTCTGCCCTGGGAAGAAAGGACTTGGGAACATGGTGGCAGTGGAGGTGGCAAATTGGTCTCGTTTGTTTCCAATTGCAAATAATAAGCTCTCATTTCTTTCTATTTTTAGTATGCTTGCTATATTGCTGGTTGTTGATGAATACTGTTGAATTGGTTCCAACTCATAGACACCCTGTATGGGGTCTTTAAGGAGTGGCTGGTGGATTTGAACCATTGAACTTGCAGTTCAAACTAACCTTGTAGTCCAGTGTAGAGGAAACTGGTACATTGCTTACATTACTTGAAATAGAAGGTAAATGGAGATAATAAAAATATATCGTCTGTAAATTACTCAACTAGTCAAGAGGACTTTTTGTGATTCTATTAGAAAGAACCATTTATAGAGCAAGAAGAAACATCTCTCTCACATCAGCCAACTGCCAATCAGAAGAGGAATCTGTTCATTTTCCATCCTTATTTTAACTATCTATCAGGAATCCTGGTGTGCTGTTGGATAAAGCACTGGACCCAAAGGTCAGTTTGAAAATCAAGACCAGTGGTTCAAACCCACATGGGGCTCTTTGGAACCACTATGTAGTGTTGCTATGAGCCAGAACTGACTAAATGGCACATAACAAGGCCAACAGTTACTGAGCACTATCTGTAAGCCATATCATGTCTTAGATGCTTCTTACACTAATTCTTGCTAGAGGGGTGTGCTCACCTTCTCTGTCTTCCAGCTTTTGTGTTTTAAAGAGGAGACAAAATAAATCAGTTCTGGTATGACATTGTAGGATAAGCACTGGACTGCTAACCATAGGCTGGAAGCATAAACACAGTAGTTACTCCTTTGGAAACCCTATACAGCATGACTATGAGTTGGAGTGGACTCGAAAACACTTAACAAGTCTGCTGTTAGAACTGGTAGCTTCTTTAGGAATAAAGCGTTGATAAATGCCCCAGTTTGGAACATTGCATCCGGTGTCTGAGTGGCTTGCCAGAAAAACATCTGTGGCTGATCACTGTATTGTGATACATTGACTAGGCTAACTTTATACCTAAAACACTCCCTTGTTCTTAGTAAAACAAGATTTCTGTCACATGACATTGTTCTTAGAATAAACCCAGTTTTTTCAATTAAGTTTCTGGAAATTGCTTTGGAAGGGTTAAGTAAAGCCTGGGTACAAGATTAATATTCATTTCCTTTGGTAAAATTGCAGGGAGAATAATATTATAGACCCAACTAACTACCTTTGAGGATATTTGTGAAAACCATGCTCCCCAAAATTGATTATTTTTCTTTCATGTTTTCATCTACACACTGCTTCAGAATGTTGGTGTATGAAGATTTCCGGAAAAAAAAAAAAAGATCTAAAATTTTTATGGGGATTCCAGAATCAAGTTATTTGTTTCATGTCTGTTTTAAAATCAGAATAAAACAAAACAAAACGGATTGACCTCATGTAAAGATTAAACAGCAGCTTATAGATAAAACGACTATAAGGAGTCCTATGAATATTTTAGCGGTACAAAAATACTTATTATCAATAATAATAGTATAGTAATAAGCAGTGACTTTTTCAAAAGAAAAAGTCTCAGGCAAGACATTGTTACATTGTTTTTTTAAGATAAAAAAAAACCCAACAACTTAGTCTGTCTTGTACATGTGACATTTCAATTGTGTTGGAGAGAAGACAAGCTCTAAATGTAGTACTTCATCGTCTAAGGAATTCTGAATGGAAGTTGACTTCTTATCAAGCCTAAACTATGTCATTAATTGTCTGCATTTTAGCATTAAGATCTTTCAAAGAGAATTTGTTTATTCTTAATGTAACCTTAGGCTGAGGTTGTCTTTTAGATTGTCACTAAAGAAATGTCATCTGAAAATAGAAAATATCCCTGAGATTGTTTTAGTTTTGAGCATAATTTTTCTTGTCAAAAAATTAAGTCTAATCTAGTAGGCTATAAGTCTTTGCATATGTATTCCTAGTATTTTGGATTTCAAACGATGAACGTGTGAAGTATAAGGCATCCTAGTGGCACCATGATTAAGTGCTTAGCTCCTACTCTGAAGACTGGAGATTGGAGCCCACTCAGCAGCTCTGAACCTTCCAGAGGCTCCATGTGAGAGATGCCTGGGAATCTGTTTCTGTAGAGCTTTGGTTGTTATGTGCCTATGAGTCCATTTCTGACTGACAGCAACCCCATCTGAGAAAGTACAGCTGTCCCACAGGATTTTCTTGACTGTCATTTTTGTGGGAGCAGATTTCTCACAGGTCTTTTCCTGCAGAGTCACTGAATGGATTTGAAAGACCAATCCTTAAGCTAGCAGTCACCAGAGCTTGTAAAGATTAGCCTAGAAAACACTATGGGGCACTTCTATTCTGTCATATGGGTCATTATGAGTTGAAATGGACTCTGAGACCAAACAACAACAATCAACAGTACTATTCCCAAGACTGGATGTAATGAAAGGAGCCCTGACACCACTGTGGGTTAGGTGTGCTTATCTCAATGTCAGTGGTTCAAATCCATCAGTCAATCCTGGGAAAAAAATGGGCTGTTTGCCCCCATAAATGTAAAGCCTCGGAAACCGTAGGGAGCAGATCTACTCCCTAGGGTCACCAGGGGTTGGAATTGATCCAGTTGCAGTGGGTAGTGGGTAGTGAGTGGGTAATGACAGTGAGTTCAGTATTTTAGATTGGTTTGAATACAGATCTCTCGATTACCAAATGTCTGAAAGAAAAAAAAAAAAAAAGGCTTAAGGCTTTAACTATGTGGACAAACTCAACAAGAACAAAATACTTATATTCAAATAGTTTATTTTACCATTGCATTCTCAATCTCAATTTATCTTAAGAATTAGAGTCCCTTAAAGCATAAATGAAATCACAGTGAAGTAAACGTGAAACTGTTGCAAGACCATATTAGCAAGATCATAATTAAGCTTAAAACCCCACTGCCATTAACATGATTTCAACTTTTATGGCCCTACAGAACACGGTTTGAAAGCTGAAATCTTTACAGAATCAAACTGTTACATCTTTTTCCTGTGAAGCTGCTGCTGGTGGTTTTGAACTACTGATCTTTTGGTTAGTAGCCAAGTGCTTAACTATAGCACCAACAGGACTTGTAATAGTTAATAGCATGTTATTTGGTGTATTTTCCTTATGGAAACAAGAAAGGCAACATTCATACATTCATAGTAAATTCATGAAAAGCACAGGCTTGGTACAGAAGAGTACTTATTTTGAATACAGTAATTAGAAAGAAGGGGGCAAGGGAACGGAGACTGGTGAGCCATAGGGTGGGTTGGTGATTCTAAAGCTGAACCTTTATTCATCAACCTAGGGGAAAGGGTAGGTTTGCATTTTGTAATTACTGTGTGGGATCCCCAAATGCTCTCATGAATGCTGGATTCCAAGACATTTCTTGATGAAGATCAGAAATTGAGTTACCCTAGAGGAATTTTGTTTTTCTTTTTAAGCAGATGTTCACAGGGCTGGCAATCTTTATTAAACAACAGCACCAGGGAAATATTACAGACAGGATGCTTCCTGTCCATCATGGTTTAGAATGGTTTGGCAAATGATGACTAATGATTTGGAAAATTTCACAACTAACTTTATATTAGGATGTTAGAAACATTTTACAGTAAGGTCAGAAACTTGCCTTTATCCCAGAAGATATTGAAATTTAGTTAGGTGGCGGGGGGGGAGGGGGGAATTCAGAGCACATCAAAAATTAATGAGAAGTCTATATGTAAATTACAAAATGAATGATAAGGAAAGTCAAAGTTAAAGGAAAGAGTATCAGTTTGGGTTCTTTGATTCAATCAACAACAACAACAACAACAACAAAAAGATCTGGAAAACGTAAGCAAAACAATATTTATTTGAAAGACTTTTAGGTGCTCACAGAATTGCCAGAAAAGCTTCAGAATCCCAACACTTGCAGAAGCTAAGCTCAGGAGGGCTTTGGCAGCAGGATTATATGAACCAGCCAAGAAGTCAGAAGTGTCATCAATTTGGAGATTTGAAGACATAATAAATGTTAGATCACTCTATGTTGTGAAAAGTATATCATTTTCTTAAATTCCACCATTGATGCTGTAATGATGTTTATAGGATACTTGGGGGCAATGCATAGAATATTCCTATTGGAATGAAAGGTACATGCATGAGAAAGAAACTCAATATTAAAAATAAGCAAGAACCGGAATGTGGAGGATTTTACTGATATTGAGATTTATTTTATCTGGCAGCAGGGAGCTTTTTGGAATGATTGGCAAGAGTGTAGCAAGGTAAAAACAATGTTTCAATACTGCTCTCTACAGTGGTAAGATACTGGCGTGGTTCTGTACAATAATCACGAGACTGCTAAGTGCGAACTTGGTGGTTCAAACCCACCAGTTGCTCCTTGGAAACCCTATATCAGGTTACTATGAGTCAGAACTGACTTGATGGCACTTAACAACAACAATACTTTCATTGTGATGTTTTTACTGGAGTGTTATCTTCCTTACAACAATGTTCAGCATGCCTGCCCAAGGACAGTGTCTCTTTAAAGATGCTACTTGCATCAGAAGTGACTGGAAATACTTGTTAAAGTCCATATTCCCACTGCCCTACAGAATTAGGATTGGGGGCGTGGGGCAAGACTGCATTTTCAATACATTTCCAGAGTGATTCTTCTGTGCACTGCTTTAAGCAGTGCCTAAATAGTTCAGACAACAAATAGTCCAGAAGGCACAGAAAAGGTTTGAATTTCTCCTTCCTTTCCTTCTTTTCATCCTCACCTCATTTCCCTTTCCCACCTTCTCTCTCTCACCTAATAAACATTCACTGATCACCCACTGTGTGCACAATACTGCTAAATGCTTTTATGGATGGAGGAAACTTAAAGATATACCTGAGGACCTTAAAATGTATATCTATTCAGAATGTACATTGGCAGAGAACCAGTGCTATTTTAGGACAAGCCTTTTATGGGAGAAATGTTTAGCATTCGCTTGAAGTATGGCTCACTTTGCTTTGCAAGCTTGGTAGGGCTGTATCCAGGCAGATCTAGATTAGGCAGACTGTTGGTAAAAGTGTAGAAGCCGGGTAAATACAAATGGCCGAGTCCTGGTGTGGCGCTGTAGGATTAAGGACTGGACTGCGTGGTCGGTTTGAACCACAAGGTCGGCAGTTCAAACTCACCAGCCACTCTTTGGAAACCCTACACTCTACAGCACTTAACAACAACAGCAACAAATACAAATGACAGGGATCAGGGTGAGAGAGCCTCCTTCAGAGGGTCAGTGAGAGAGTGTAGGGCCACTGAGGAGGGGTTAGCAATACTTGGATTGATCCCTCCCTTCATATCTACTGCTCTTATTTTTGTTGTTATTAATTGCAATCCTACAGTACCAGCTGCTCCTTGGAAACACTATACAGGGTCGATATGGGTCAGAATTGTCTTAACCATGGCACTTAACAACAACAACACAGTACTACACCAAGACTTCACAAATGAGAAATAACATGAGTTGGAGTCAATCACACAACAAACAATATTAACAAGGAATCCTTGGATGGTGCAGACTGTTAAATGCTTGGTTACTAACCTAAAGGTTGGCAGTTTTAATCCACAAGAGGTGCTTTGTAAGAAAGGCTTGGCAATCTACTTCTGAAGAATGTAGCCATTGGAACTCTATGGGCACAGTTTTACTCTGAATCAAATAGTTCACATGAGTCAGAATTGACTTGATGGAAACTGCTCTTTTGTCTCAATTCACCAAGCACTGTACCTAGTGCTTAGATATTTTGTTGTTGTTAAGTGCTATAGATATCTTATTGATTATATAAATAGCTACAAGAACAATGCCGTGCACATAATAAACTTTGAATGAATATCATGGTTCGTGTTTCATCTATGCATTTTATAAATCCTAGGCAATATTCTATACTGTGGATATTTTCACACACACACACACACAAAATTCTTTCCCTCATATTGCTTGTATTTTAGTGGTATATAATTTTATACCAACCATATAAGATAGATAAAATAATTCTCATTTTACAGATGAGGAAACTGGAGCATAGAGAAGGTAACATGGCAGATGTCAAACAGCTAGGGATTTGTAAAGTCTAGCTGTGAGTTGTAAAGTCCCACATCTCTTTGGCTTCCAAACTCATATGTTTTCAATGTATCATTACAGCTTCAGGCAGATTTTTAAATAAAAACTGTCTGCCTTTCTCTGAGTATGTTGATCACACTATGCAACTGAAATGAGTTTCTTAGTGAACAGCTGTTATGCAATAAGAAGCTAAAGAGAGCTGAGAAGACCCCAAAAAATCCATTACCCTTGTCTTTGGAACTGTGAGCAGAAATTATTAAACTACTGTTAACTGACTCTAGAACTGTAATCTTTCATGCTGTGTGAATGTCCTTTCACATAGCTAAGTTATAGTCCTCTTTCTGAAATTTTAGCTGATTCCTTCTGGAAAGGGTTTGGTGTTCAATGTGTTCCAGCTCCAGGCTAAAAGTCCTATACATTGGTCAAGATTGTGAAAGGGTAAAGTTGGCACTTCTCATCCACATGCTGGTCTACCCTATTGTTCTTTTTCCCTGAAGACCTAATGTGTTGACATCTTCCAGACCGCCAGCCACAGTTGAAAATGATCTAAAAAATTACTAAGTAAGAGATGTAATGCCTTGCTCTTCCCAGGGAGAAAGGTTTCCGTTTTAGGAGAGGGTACTGCATAACTCAAACAAATAATGCCCTGTCAAGGACTGTATAAAGAGTGGGCTGTCTTTGATGCTTCCTCAGATGCCCCTTCCATTCTGCAAGCTTTCCAAAAGTTAATTACTTTTTCCTTTGAGCCCATATGATTTTACTAACTCTTCTTTATAATGCTTATTTCAGTTGATAATTAAGATTGTGGCCTTGTTTAATAAGATATGAACAACATCTTAAAAACCTTTGCTTATCTAAAGTGTCTAGAACATTCTTTGGCACTTAGCAGGAACTCCATAATAGTTTGGTGCACTGAATGGAATTGAAGTTGTTGTTCTAGAGGAAGCCAAGTTCAAGGTTTGAATCCATTCAGAATAATTTGCCAGAGGTAGGAGTAGGAAAGTGGGGTGTAGGTTTCCAAGTCATCACCCAAAGATAAAAAACTAAGTAAATGTGCTTTTAATTTCAAGTTAAACATTTGTATCTTGGGACTGCCAGTCACTTGCTATGTAGCAACCTTGGACTTCTCTCTCAGTGACTCAGTTTCTGCATCAGTAAAATGCTATATTTTTTTAGTGAGGATATGAAGAGAAAACATATATAAAGTGTGGAACACACTGCCCCACACTGACTACCTCCTCAATAGATATTTGTATTATTTTTATTATTCTCACAATACATTGCAATTGAAGAGACCCTCCTTATACAGATGAAATTATGACAGCAACAACTAACATTTATTGGGTACAAACTTTCTTTCAATATTTTCACTATGCTTATGAAGAAGGTGTCATTATCACCCCTGTCCTCACAAAAAGGAAATGGGCTATATTCAGATTCACCCAGTTTATAAGTAGAAGAGCTGGGATTCAAACTTAGTGCTGATGAACTTCCAAAGGCTTCTTTCTTTCAAACTGTGACAAGCTGTCTGCAAGGAATGATTGCCACTTCAGAACTGCACTCAGTCTTCTTAAAATACTTCTATTCTTCAAACAAAATACCTGACTTCAGTACTAAATCTGTAATACATGAGGGATTCAAGTCTTCCCATGCAATGTTGCAACGTGCTCTATGCATTACTGAAACCTCCGACACACAGCTCTTCACTCCCAGGGCATCTGCATTTCAGTGGTGGGTGGTTGGGCGGAGGATACTTGTAAATGTCAGTATTTCTGACCAAGACATATTTGTTGCTACTATAAATATATTGGAGTCCTGGTGTGGCGCACTAGGATAAGCACTGGACTGCCAACCCAAGGTCGGCAGTTCAAACCCACCAGCTGCTCTTTGGAAACCCTGTAAGGGTTGCTATG
>NW_006408681.1:2572878-2577980 GCF_000296735.1 Chrysochloris asiatica
CATCAGAGCTCCTTTCTCTAAGTCTGATTCAAACCCACCAGCATGTTGGAAACCCTATACAGGATTGCTATGAATCAGAACCAACTTGACAGGAGTTAACAACAGCAACAACATGAATGTATCAATATATTACATGTCCCTCAAATAAGTAGAAAACATGGGCAGCAAATTTTATTGAATGCATACACTGAAAACCTAACCTGGCATTTCACTATCAACATGCAAATTTTAACTATATTTTCTTGCTAAAGGTATATGATGACAGAATAAAAATTGTTGGATGTCACTTTTAAAGGAAATTCAAATGTTAATAGATAGGGTCAAAGCAAAACCTTCTGATTAAAAATGGAATCCTGGCCAGCTCTTGAGTTCTAAGAAAGATCTGAGACATGGGAGAGAAAATAGCCAAGTTATAAAATACCATTTCCTTTGCTTTCACATTATTTCTTGAAATATAACATTCCCATGTAGTCTTTAGTACGTTTGATCATATCAAAGTTAACTTAGAAACATCTTCTAAAACATTCAAACATTTTGCAAAATAACCTGGAAAGGTCATTTACACTTTAGTGTGAGTAAAATCCAGATATCTTCGAGGTGATTTATAAGCCTGATTTCTTTTTTTAGAATCTATACCAATCCTTAACAAAATTTTCATAAGTATACAGCGAAAAATGAATAAAAAGAAGGATAATGTGGAGTAATTGTCCATGAAATGAAAACCATTCCACTGTAAGTGTCACAGTGGTCCACAGTGGCACAGTGATTAAGCACTGTGCTGTCAGTAGTTCAAATCCACTAGCTGCTGTGAGGAAGAAAGAAGTCTCAGTCTGTTTCCATAAAAATCTGCAGCCTTGTAACCCTTATGCATAGATGTTCATTGAAAAACAGGAAGACATCCAATGAGATGGAATGATACAGTGGCTGCAACAATGGGCTCAAAAATGACAATTGTGAGGATGGAGAAGGACCATCTTTAGTGTTTCATTCTGTTGTGAATAGGGTCTTTAGGGACTGGTACCTACTAGGCAGCAACTGATAACTGATAATCCTTTTGGAACAATTTTACTCTAACTGAAATGCTTGCAATACATTTGAATCTACTTGACAGCAGTGAATTTTTAACCTATATTTAAAGAAACTATGGTGGGCCAACCATGGCTAAATGGCTGCTGTTGGTTGTTAGGTGCCATCGAGTCAGTACCGACTCTTACCAATCCCATGCACAACAGAATGAAACACTGCCTGGTCCTGGGCCAACCTCACAATTGTTGCCACGCTGGAGCCCATGATTGCTGCCACCTTGCCAATCCATCTCATTGGGGGTCTTCCTCTTTTTCTCTGACCCTCCACCTTACCAAACATGGTATCCTTCTCCAGTGATTGGTCCCTCCTGACAATATGTTCAAAGTATGAGAGATGAAGTTTGGCCACCAAGAAGCACTCTGGCTGCACTTCTTACAACACAAATTTGTTTGTTCTTTTGGCAGCCCATGGCATTTTCAATATTCTCCTCCAACACCATAACTCAAAAGCATCAATTCTTCTATGGTCTTCCATATTCACTGTCCAGCTTTTGCATGCATATGAGGTTATTGAAAATACCATGGCTTGGGTCAGGCACACCTTAGTCCTCAAATGGTTGACTCCTAACTAAAAGGTTAGGGCTTCAAACTCATCCAATTAGAATCTCTTGGAGAAACACGTGTTGGTCTACTTTCATAAAGATACAATCTAGAAAGTCCTACGAGGCAGCTCTGTTCTGTCAAATGGAGTCACTATGAGTCAAATTACCTTGATAACACCTAACAACAACAACATCCTCAATTTTGAGATTTGATTTTTGCAGAATTTTCTCTTGAAATGTGTCTTTTGATACAAAATGATGGTGATAATCAATGGAAGTTTTTCCTTTTTTAATATTCTTGGCCAGACCCAGAGCTGATAGTTGTTTCTGCCTGCTAATGTTGTTTGTTTTAAATTTACTGGTCTGTGTAATGTAAGTCATGGAACCACTGGAGTGGTAGAAAGAGTATTTGGAATCAGAAGCAGCTGAGTTTCAGTCCTCATTGAGCCAGTTATAAGTGAGGTGAACTGAGCCTTTACTAATCCTTTTAAAATCTCAGTTCTCCACTTGTAATGTGACGTTGATAGGGTTGTGAGAATTAAAAAAGACTATACAACAAAATGTCAAGATCACATTGTTGTTATAAGATGCTTTCGACTCAGAGTGACCCAGTGTAAATAGAACCAAACTCTACCTGGTCCTGCACCACGCTCACAGTCATTGTGCTTGAGCCCATTTTGCAGCCATTGTGTCAGTCCATCTGATTGAAGGTCTTCCCCTCTTCCACTGTATCTTACCAAGTGATCTCCTGATGGCACGAGCAAAGTATGTGAGATAAAGTGTCACCATTCTGCTTCTAAAGAATAATCTGCCTATACTTCTTCCAAAATAGATGTTTTCATTCTCTGGCAGCACATATACATTCAATATTCTTCATTAATATCATAATTCAAAGTCATAAGTTTTTATTTTCCTTATGTGATTGTCCATCTTTTACATGCATATGAAGTGATTGAAAAGAAGGCAGGTACACCTGTATCCTCATAGTGACATCTTTGCTTTTGAACACTGTGTTGCTCAAAAAAAAAAAAAAAAAACAAACAAAAAAACAAAAAACCAGCCATGGAAAACCCTATGGTGTACAGTTCTACCCTGACACACTTGGGGGTTGTCATAAATCAAAATAAACTTGATGGTGTATGAAAAAGAATATCATGTTGGTAAAGTAGAGGGTTACCAGAAAAGGGGAAGGTCACCAATGACATGAACTGACACAGTTGCAGCAACAAGGGGCTCACACATAACAATGATTGTGAGGATGACAGGGCCAGACAGTGTTTCATTCGGTTATGCATCGTGTCACTATGAGTCAGATCTGACTAGATGGCACCTAACAGCAAAAACAACATTTCTTCTTATAATATATTGTTATTGCTGTTGTTAAGTGCTGTCAAGTGGTTCTCACTCATAGCAACCCTGTATAGGGTTTCTGAGGAGCAGCTGGTGAGTCTGAACTGCTGACTTTACAATTCAAAACGACCTTGCTGTCCAATGCAGTATCCTATAGTATCCAAACCAGGACTCCTGAAGTGAATGCTATAGATTTGTTTAATGCAATATATCATTTCATCTCTTAATTACTGCTTCTATCAGAGTTGATTGAGGATCCAAATGAAATCTTTAACAACGTCATTCTTTCCTCTGTTTATATCATGTTGCTTACTGGTCTAGTTGTGAGGATTTTTGTTTTATGTTGATGTGGGATCCATACTGAGGCTATATTCTTTGACCTTTGTCAGTAAGTGCTTCAAGTCCCCTTCATTTTCAGCAAGCAAGGTTGTATCATCTGCATATTACAGCCTGTTAATGAGTCTTCCTCCAATTCTGATTCTGCATTATTTGTCATGAAATCCAGCTTCTTGGATTATTTGTTGAGCATTTAGACTGAATAAGTATGGTGAAAGGATACAAGCCTAAAAATCTCTACTGAATTTAAGCCATACAATATTCCTTTGATCTATTCAAAGAACTGCCTCTTGGTCTATGTACAGGTTCCTCCTGAGCACAATTAAGTAGTCTGGAATTCCCATTCTTTGCAATGTTCTCCAACTCTTTGCATAATTAATAAAGGCAAACATATTATCTGCTTTCAGTCAACATTCATCTTACATCAGCAATGATACCACTCATTCCATGCCCTCTTCTTAATCCTACTTGAATTTCTGGCAGTTCCATCTCCATGTACAACTGCAAATGATTTTTAATTCCACAAAATTTTACTTGTGTGTGATATCAGTGACATTATTCAGCAATTTCTGCATTCTCTGAAATCACCTCTCTTTGGAATGGGCCAAAATATGGATCTCTTCCATTTGGTTGGCCAGGTAGCTGGCTGTCTTAAGTTTCTTGGCATAGACAAATTGAGTACTCAAAACATTGCATTTGTTCCTTGAAACATCTCAATTGTTAGTCTGTTAATTCCTGGAATCTTATTTTTTGCCCATGCCTTCATTGCAATATGTACTTCTTGATGCTATGCTGCTTCCTGAAATGGTTGAATGATAGCCACTTCTTTTTGGTACAGTGACACTATTTATTCCTTTGCTTGTTTTTTTTTTTTTTTTTTCCTGCATTATTCAATATTTTGTCTATAGGATCCTTCAATATTACAACTTGTTTGAATATATTCTTCTTTTTTTTTTTCAGATGAATGTTCTTTTCCCTTTTGGTTTTCTAACTCCAGGCCATTGTACATTTCATTGTAATACTTTATTTTGTCTTTTAGAGTCGCCCTTTGAAATCTTCTGTTCAGCTTTTTTTACATCATCATTTCTTCTATTAACTTCGTTGTTAGGTGCTGTAAGTCAGTTCTGACCCATAGCAACATTTGCCCAGTCATGTGCTATCTTCACAATCATTATTTGTACCCATTGCTGCAGCCACTGTGTTAATCCATATCATTGGTGGTCTTCCTCTTTTTCACTCACCCTCCACTTTACCAAGCATGATGTCTTCTCTAGGGATTTGTCCCTCATGATAATATGTCTGAAGTATGAGAGAAAGTCTCACCATGCTGGCTTTAAGGAGCATTCTGTCCACTTCTTCCAACACAGAATTTTTGTCCATCTGGCAGTCCATGGTACTTTTAATATTCTTCTCAACACTATAATTCAAATGCATTGATGATTCTCTAGTCTTTCTTATTCATTGTTGTCCAACTTCACATGTGTATGAGATGATTGAAAGTACAAATCAGGGACACCTTAGTCCTCAAACTGAAGCTTTGTTCTTGAACACTTAAAAAAAACCATTTGCAGCAGATTTGTCTAATGCAACACGTCAGTTGATTTTTTTACTTTTGCTTCCATGATCATTGATTCTGGATTCAAGCAAAATGAAATCTTTGACAAATTTGATCTTTCCTCTATTTATCATAATGCTGTTTATTGGTCCAGTGGTGAAGATTTTTGTTTTCTTGACATTGAAATTGTAATACATACTGAAGGCTGCAGTCTTTGATCATCATTAGTAAGTA
>NW_006408681.1:2578315-2589213 GCF_000296735.1 Chrysochloris asiatica
CATGGTTACAATTCCCTCTATGCATCATCAACCAACCAAAGGGAATAATATCCTGCAAGCCTGCCACTCAGTCGTCAACACACAGCCCCTCTCCCTCTCTGGGTCTAAAGTTCCCAGCCACTCCATCTCTCCACGTCATCGTCTCTGCCTCCATCTCTGGTGTCACTGCTTCTCTGGGTAGGGTCCTGCTCTCTGCTCTTCTCCCTTGATAGTTCCAGGGACCTCCGCTCCTAGACTGCAAATTTCATCACTCCCCTCCTTGCTACAAAACTACTTTGGTATGATGTTTTGTCATAAGTGTTCAATATGTCAAATCTACTCTTCAGATGATCTTTCAATGCCAATGAGATGTACTCTGGTCATTCTTTGTCTCTCATTTACTTGTTTTCATTTTATTCGGCTTCAACTTAAACTTTCATATGAATAATTGATAGTCTAGTCCACAGTTGGTCACTGGCCTTGCTATGACTGATGATATACAGTTTCTTCATTGTTTCTTTCCACTGGTGTAGTCAGTTTGATTCCTATGTATACTGAGGTGCACATGTATTTTCAGACTTGTGTTGAAAAATATTTGCAATGAAAGCATCATTGGTTTGTAATGTTCTATCTTGCAATAGCTGCACTTGTTTCTATCATTTAGTGGTGCTTATTTATCTGGTCTTTAACAAATAAAAATTTATTCTCACACAAATTACAAGGCTAGAAGCCCAAATTCAGAATGCTGGTTCTAGGAGAAGGCTTTCTTTGCTCTGGAGAAAGGTTCTTAACTTTTTTCAGCATCTGTAGACCCAATATTCATTGGAGCTACATCTTGGTATCAGTCTTACTCTGGATTTAGGAACTTCACAGTTCAGGGACCCCAGATCCAAAGGACACATTCCATTCCCAACTCTTCTTTCTTCATGGGTATAAGTCCCACTGAGCTCTGCTTACTTATTTAATCTCGTTTACATCTCAAGATACAACCTAATCTTGTAGCTTGTACTGGACCTCATTAACATCATAGAAATGAAGATTTACAACATGTATCATAATTTTATCACATCAGATCACATCATGAGGGAGGGATGAACACATCATTACATAACTGCTGCATGACATCGTTATATAATTGCAAAACCACTGAGAATCATCATCTAGTCAAGTTGACACATATTTTGGTGGGACATAATTCAATCTATGACTATCACCAAACCATATTTCCCAGCTATTGATCTTTTGTTTTGTTTCCAATGGTTTCATGTCCATCACTTGATGTTACTGCCTTCAAAATGGTTGTAGCTCATATTAACTTTATGTACCAGACTTTATGTAGCATCCTTGCAATCATTTCTGTACTTGAATCCATTGTTGTTACTATGGTATCACTTCATCTCATCCAGCGTCCTTCCTCTTTTCCCTGACCCTTTACTTTGCTAAGCAAGATGTCTGTCTCCATGAAGTAGTCCTTCCTGACAAAATGTACAGAGTACTAGAAACGAAGTATCACCATCATTGCTTCCAAGGAGCAATCTGGATGTTCGTCTTCCAAATTAGACTTGTTTGTTCTGGTAGCCCATTATATATTTATTATTCTTCACCAACACCATAATTCAAATGTATTGATTCTTCTCAGGTATTCCTTATTTGTCATCTAATTTCACATACATACCATGGCTTGTGTGAGGTGTACTTTAGTCCTCAAAGTAACATTTGTGCTCTCTAATACTTTAAGGAGGTCTTCTGTAGAAGATTTGATAATGCAATAAGTGGTTGATTCCTTGAATGCTGCTGCTTCCATGGATGTTGATTGTGACTCCAAGTAAAAGGAAATTTTTGACAACTTCAATCTTGTCTTTTTCACTCATTATGTTATTTATTAGTCCAGTTGTGAGGATTTTAATTTTATTTATATGAGACGTAATCCATACTGAAAGTTGTAGTCTTTGATCTTCATAAGTAAGTATTTCAAGTCCTCTTTGGTTCCAGAAAGCAAGGTTGTATTATCTGCGGGTTTCAACCAGCTTCTGGGATTATTTCTTCAGCATACAAATAGAATAAGTATGGTGAAAGGATTCAACGCCGACACACACCTTTCCTGATATTAAATCATATAGTATCCCATTGTCCTGAATTTTTGGTATATGTATAAGTTCCTCATAGGCACAATTGTTCTGAAATTGCCATTCCTCACAATGTTGTCAATATTAGTTATGCTCCACACAGTTGAATGCCTTTGCATAGTCAATAAAACACAAGTAAACATATTTCTGATATTTTCTGTTTTCACCCAAGATGCATCTGATGTCAACAGTGACATCCCATATTCCAAGTCCTCTTCTGAATTTGGCTTGAATTTCTGTTGATGTACAGTTGCAACTATTTAAAAATTATCTTCAGCAAAATTTTATTTTCATGTCATATTAATGATATTGTTTGATGATTTCTGCATTCCATTGGGTTACTTTTCTTTGAAATGAGTTCAAATATGGATCTCTTCCAATAGGCTGGTCTTCCAATAAGCAAACTTTCTATAAAATTTCTTGGCATCAAGAAGTGAGTGCCTCCAGTTCTGCATCAGTCTGTTGAAATGTTTGGATTTGTATTCTGTCAAATCCTGAAGTCTTATTTTCTGCCCGTCCCTAGTAATTACCAATGCATCTTGGTCGAAAATTGACCAATTTTTGAATGGCAGAAGTAGGCAAAAATCTTCAGTTTATTCATCTTAGACATTAGTGGTTGGTATATTGATGATGAATTCAAATTAAATGATATTTTCATTAACTGGGAATTCTGATGTGGTACTGTGAATCAGCACTGGACTGCAAACCACAAGGCAGTTCAAATACACCAGCTGCTCCTTAGAACCCATATATAGGGTCACTATGCATCAGAACCAACTCGACGGCACTTAACAACAACATTTTTATTAACTGGTCTTCCTTTTAGGTCTATGGATATTATCCTATCATTATGCCAGCATTATATTTTAAGACAGATTTTTAATGTTCTTTTTGATGATGAATTCAAAACTGTTGCTCTTCAATGTGTCATTCCAGCATAGTAGAAAATATTATGATCTGAACCGAAATGTCCAATTCCAGACCATGTCAGCTCATTAATGCCTAGGATATCAATCTTTATGCATTCTATTTCACTTTTGATGACTTCAAATTTTTCTGTTCAAACTTTGTTTATTCAGTGTTCTAATTACTAATGGATATTTGTAGCTATTTTTTCTCATTTGAACAGTGTCATATCATCAAATACAAACTTTAATCCATCTATGTCATTAAAGTCAACTCTACTTTGAAAAGGCAGCTCTTCCTCAATTGTATTCTTAATGCTTTCCAATGTGAGGAACTCCTCTTCCAGCACTATATTAAACAGTGTTCCACTGCTTTTCATAAGGCTTGCATTGGCTAATTTTTTCAGAAGTAGATTGCCAGATTCTTCTTCCTTAACTGTCTTGGACTGGGAGCTCCACTGAAACAAGTCTACTAGTATTTGAAATTCTTGTAATATAGTTACATTATTACAGCAACATGCAAACCGCCATGTATGAAAAACTGTGATGAGTGGTGGAAGCGAATATTGTTACTTAATAAGTAGTAGTGTCTCATCTTAATTTTTTTCCTTGTAGGAGCAGACTTCATGAGAGAAAGAGGAAGAGTCTGAACATACTGGATAGTAGAGAGTTTAGGGAAGCAGGTAAGGGATACAAGTCTCACAATAGAGAGATGAAGGCACCAAAGGCAAGGGTAAGGTAAGCTTTTTTTAAATATAAAAAAGGAAGCATCATTGAGGCTAGAAATGTTCTCTTTGATTCCGCAATATCTGGGCCTAACCTCATCGAAGCACTGTAACAATATGTCTAAGCTGGACAACAGGCCCTGATTTGGATATTTTCATGCAAGATACCAATTTTGGTCTGCTCACTAGTTCAATACTTGTGGGGTTATTGAAGTAAATATGGCCAGGTAGACTTCTGCTTCCTTCAATAACCCTAGCACTACAGTAGTTTTAGATCTAGGTTGTTCTGAATGGGGCCCAGTGTCCAAGCTATTATACCACCTTTACTGGTACATCATGTTGTGGGCTGACACAAAGGAAGGGGTATGACTTGTTAAATGTGGCTCATTTCAACTGTGGGCAATCTTATGAGAGGACATAGCTATAAGCCCTACTTGCCAACACTCTTACCAACAAGTGAGATGTGTTGAAGTGTAAGCATCTAGTGGTACACCACACAGTGTTATGACAAAAACTTCATGCTTGCTGTGTGAAGATTCCTTCATGTTCTAGATGTGGTCAATGATGGTTCATATATCTCCACTGAAACAATTCTGACTATGAAATAGATTTGTCCTTTCATCTAGTGATGTACACATATTCCACAACAACAAAACAGCCAGACAGGCAAGATATCTTGAAGGTAATTATGCCCAGGAATCCACAAGGAGAATGGAGTCTGCACATGTCCATATATTTAATGTGAGGAGCCTTCAAAGCCAAGCACATTTATGGAGCTGGGTCTCAAAGCAGACTAAAGCTGTTCTGGGGTTTATTATCCTTCTTGCATGCCCAGCTTTATGAATTTGCTGAAGAAAATAAGATTTTAAAGTAAACCAACAATTCTGGCTATGTAAAGGGAGAGAGATATCAAAAAGTGAGAATAAGAAATGTTCACATCACAGTGTTGCCCAGAGTAAACACTAATGAGCAATTTCTTCAGCATAGAAGACAAAAATGGGAATAGATTCACATCATTTTAAAAGGATGATTGCTGAGACAGCATCATGTTTCTGTATCGTTGGACTTTGTCCAGCAGGAGATGAGTCTTATTCATTGTTATAGTCTCAGCATCTAGCACAATGGACAACACTGTTTTTTGTTGACACCAGGGGTCATTCCAGTTTGACCCACTGCTGAGAATTTACATTTCTACCTGGGATCAAACTGGAACGAACCGGTTCAAAATCCTGGTTCTCCCCCACATAACTGCGGGTACATGAAATCAGCCTGTGTACTCCTCTTGTCTTCTTCCTGCCAGTTGTGGGTGTTAGCTATATTCTTTTTCCATCAATAGAACAGTAGGAGAGGAGGAATCCATTATCTTCCTAAAGTGTCACCAGACTTTGAATTGCAAAATCTTTATTTCTGGTCAGAGACAGGAAGAAAATCACTTGTTTTTTTACTGAACTCCAGAATTTAGGACTTGAGGGACATAGGTAATCATTACATGAATATTGGAGGCATGATTAAAGCCCTTCAATACTTGTGAGTTTTCATTTTTAGATTATACATTGCAAGTTTATGTACCTTAAGAAAACCACACAGCTTGGTACAGAAAGATGCAATATTCCAATCTTTCCCTTGCTTGCAAATCACATTATAGAGCATTACAAAGGTATAACAAAAACATAGTAAGTGTTCACTAAATATCTTTAGAATGAAATTCCATACTGCTTGAAAGAAGGAAGTTCCTGGAAGGGTCTTCATGGAAACATCTTTCAGGACACAAGACCAATCTAAGTTAGTGCTCAACTCAAATCCCCTCAGATCCCTTTTACTGTTTATTGCAAGTTACCCTACCCACCTACCTTTCCTGTGTTTTCACTTCTACTGTTCTCTCAGAAAACGGTATACTTGGGCTTTTTATTTCCTCCTGGTGGAGGAGAAAGGGGCCCTGCTGGCACTGTGGGTTAAGCCACTGGGGGCCTTGGAATGTATTCCTCATTAGATAAGGAGGCTGTAATCTTTGAGAAAACAGATTGGCACATCTTACTTCTGTGGAGTGGTTAGTGGATTCGAACTGATGATCTTTTGGCTGGCAGCTCAGCACTTAACCATTGTACCACCAGGGCTCCTTTTAAGGAAACGTACTCCCCCAATAATGTGGAAAGTTTTAGGTTAGGTTTCCCTAAGAAGAGGATTCATGTGCAAGTAATTTATTATCAAAATATTCCCAGGGGGATTGATAAAGGAGTGACAAAAGCAAAGTGGAAATCAGGAAGCCATGAAAGGTGAGTTCTCTGGCAAAATACTGCTGAAAAGTAGGTTCAGCCTGATCCCTGGGAGGACAAATGAAGGAGGGGGTTCTGTAGCGTAAGTTACCTCAGAGTTGTCTGAGCCTGAGGTAGAAGAGCTGGCACCTCTCCATCATTGATCAAGGTGCCATCCCCTCCACCAAAATCTACTGCCTTCAAGTCCATTCTGAGTCACAGCGACCCTATTGGACAGTAGAACTGCTACTAAGGGCTTCTGAGACTGTAAATTGTTATGGGAGCAGCCAGCCTCATCTTTCTCCTGTGGAGCAGATGGTGGGTTTGAATCTTCAAACAAGGTCAGTACCAGATGATTCATTTCCTGGAGTAGGACCACATGACATTTCAATACACTACTCAGAATAATAAATCCTGGTGTGGCGTTCTGGGTTAATGCCCTGGACTGTAAGGTTGGTTTGAACTGCAAGGTCAGCAGTTCAAGTTCACCAGCTGCTCCTTGGAAACCTTATACAGGGTCACTATGGGTCGGAACTGACTCGACAGTACTCAACAACAGGAACAACAACTCAGAAAGACACACAACATAAAAATTTATCACTTATTTCTGGAATTTTCTATTTAATATTTTCAGCTACATCCAGTTGACTGCGAATAACTGAAACTGCTGGAAGTGAAACCTTGGATAAAGGGGGAGCTCCTAGACCACAAACGGGGGCACGTAACACAACAGAAATTTTCCCTTATGACAGTTTTAGATGCTGTAAGTATACATTCAAGGAGCTCCGGTAGCGTAGTGGTTACAAATCGGGCTGCGAACCTGAAGGTCAGCGGTTCGAAACTACCAGCCGCTCCGCGGGAGAAAGATGAGGCTTTCTACTCCCGTAAAGATTTACACCCTCGGAAACCCTGTACGGGGTCGCTATGGGTCGGAACCGACTCGACGGCACTTAACAAACAAACAAAAGTATACATTCTAAATGTTGGCAGGGTTCTGTTTTCAATGAAGCGTCTAGAGAACAATTCTTGACTCTTTCTAGCTTCTGGTGGTGTCTTTAGTCCTTGGTATTCCTTGACTTGTAGATGAATCACTCCAATCTCTGTTTCCATTGTTACATGGCGCTCTGACAGAGTTACGTAGTTTTTCCTGCCTCTAGTTAGTTTGTTTCCTCTATTTCTCTCTTGAGATTATTCTAGTCAGGCTTTCATGTCATGACTACCTCATTTTATAGGATTTCTCAGTAGCATTAAACTCATCTTTCCTAACGTAAATACTTTCTTCTCTTGGTTCTCCTGACACCACACTCGTTTAGTTTTCTTCTTACCTCAATGATTACTTCTTAACTTTTGAACTTGTTTTCATTCTCTGGAATTCTTAGATATTGGAGTATGTCATGGATTTGCTCATAACCCTCTTCCTTTCTCTATCTATGCTACATTCTCTTTGTATGCTGGAGACTCAAAGCTGTGCTTTCTTTACTCAACTTTAACTTATATATCCAACTGTCCCATAACTTATCTGTCAGTTTGTCATACTGTGGTGCCTTGCATGTTGCTGTGATTCTGGAAGTTATGCCATTCACATTTTAAATACCAGCAGAGTCATTCATGGTGGACAGGTTTCAGCTGAGCTTCCAGACTAAGACTAAGAAGGAGAGATAGACTACTTATGAATATTCACTCACTGAAAATCTTATGACTAGCAATGCGATGCTGTCAGATAGCACCAGAATATTGAATATTGAAACATGATGAAGAGCACCAGAATACTGTCCCATGTCTTGCTGGAAAATGAACCCCTTAGGTTGGAAGGCACTCAAAATGCTGCTGAGGAAGAGCTGCCTCCTCAAAGCACAGTTAACTGTGATGAGAAAAATGGAGTAAAGTTTTCTAGGGCTTCATATGCTGATGGGACAAACTCAAAATGAGAAGAAACAACTGTAAATATACATTACTAATCAGAGTATAAAGTGTACTAAGTATGAATCTAGGAAAATTGGAAATTGTCAAAAATGAAATGGAACCAATAAACATCGATATTCTAGGCACTAGTGAACTAAAATGGACTGGCATTGGCCATTTTGAATCTGACAATCACATAGTTTACTATGCTTAGAATGACAAATTTAAGAGGAGTGGTGTCACATTCATCATTAAAAAGAGAATTTCAAGTTCTATCTTAAGTACAATGTTCTGTGCATCTACATGAAAGACTAGTAAATACCACTATTATTCAAAGTTAGGAACCAACCACTAAAGTCAGTAAAGATGAATTTAAGAATTCTACCAACTTCTCTGGAATCCTGGTGTAGCACTGTGGGTTATGTGCTGGACTGCAAGTCAATTTGAATGGCAAGACCAGTGGTTCAAGCTCACTGGTCATTCCTCAGAAATCCTATATGAGGTTGCTATGGGTTGGAAGCAACTTGACTGCACTTAATAACAGCAACTATGGCCAGCTTCTTCAGTCTGAAACTGATCAAACATACAATCAAGATGTATTGATAGTTACTGGCAACTGCAATGCAAAGGGTGGAAATGAAGAGGCAAGAGTAGCTGTTGGAAAATACAACCTTTGGTGATAGAAATGATGCTGGAGATCCCATGACAGAATTTGGCAAGACTAATGACTTCTTCAATGAAAATACCCTTTTTAAACAACTCAAAAGATGGCTATTCACATTGTCCTCATGAGACAGAATAGACAGAAATCAAATTGACTGCACCTGTGGAGAGGGATGGTAGAAAGGCTCAATATCATCAGCCAGAGCAAGGTCAGGCATAGACTGCAGAACTGGTCATCCATTGCTTACATGCATGTTCAGGATGAAGCTGAAGGAAACGAAAACAGGCCCACCACAGCCAAAATATGAAATTGAACATGTACCACCTAATATAGAGATCATTTCAAGAACAGATTTGATGCATTAGACACTAATGACCAAAGACCAGAAGAGTTGTGGGATGATATCAAGAACATCAAACAGGAATAAAGCAAAGGTGATTAAGAAGTCAAGAAAGAAGGAAAAGACAAAAATAGATGTCAGATGAGACTGAAACTTGCTCTCCAGTGTAGAGATGCTAAAGCAAATGAAAGAAATTAGGAGACAAAAGAAATTAATAGAAAATTTCAAAGGGCAGCTCGAGAAGACAAAGTCAAATATAATAATGAAATGTGCTAAGAGCTGGATTAGAAAACCAAAAGGGAAGAACATGCTCAACATTTCTCAAGTTGAGGGAACTGAAGAAAAATTTCAAGCTTTGACTTGCAATATTGAAGTATTTTTTGAGCAAAATATTGAAGGATGCAGAAAGCATCAAAAGAAGATGGAAGGAATACACAGTCACTGTACTAAAAAGAAATGGTCAATGGATTGACACAGTGGCAGTAGCAATGAGCTCAAGTGTAGCAATGATTGTGAGGTCAGTGTATGACTGGGAAGTGTTAACTTCTGTTGTGCATAGGGTCACTAAGAGTGGGTACTGACTCAATGACACCTGGCAACAACATCCAACTGTTCCATACTGTGTCTTTATTACACATCTAAATCTAATAGATGCAAGAGAGAATGTCTTTTTCTACATGCCACCATCCCCTTAATACAAAGTTGAAAAATTCTTTCACACTTTCCCAAGACTTAGTAAATGTCCCATTGTCCATTGTGTTTTGCAAACTAGAAACTTAGAACTCGTTCTATATTCTCTATTCTCCCCTCTCTTCATCTAAGTGATCAATTTCATTTATTATACCTTTGAATCTAACCTTATCTCTGTTGCCACTACTGGGTGCAAGTCATCTTTTTTTGTCACCTAGAACTACTAACTTCCTCTATTATTCATCTACTCTTATTCCTACCTGCTTAAATCATTATTTTTAACACATAAATTAATCACATAATTCCCTTGCTTAAAACCCTCCATTGCTTCCAATTTCACTTAGAGTATAAGCTAATCACCCTTAATCTTTCCTGTTTCTTTGGATTCAACTATAGTGAGCATCATTCTTCCTTTGAACATGACAAGTCTTCAGATATCAACTACATTACTCTGGTTTTAGATCTTTCCTGTACTAACTGTGTGGAATGTAGGAAACTTTTACCTCAGGAAAATTCCCTCAGTTTGAGGGAAAACTGAGTAACACATGCTCTGTGCATTCAAGAAACTTCCATCAACAGTCTAAGAGGTTTAGAACTATACCAGCTAACCTAGAATTCTAAGTCTTAATTTGATTGTGAAACTCAGAAGACACTGGTTTATATAGACTTTCCAGATGGATCCCTCCCAAGTCAACCTGAGACTGGACTCACTTATTACCAAATAAATCTGTTTTAATTTATTGTGAAGTATTAGAGAAAGAGGCGATGCATCACTCAATTGGACAATTGGCACAGTATGTGACACTTCTTCATAAGGTGTTCAACAAACGTTTGCTTGATGAGTCAGTGACAAGTGAGGATTGGATTCTGCTATAAGATTGATAATTTAGGCAACTTGAAAAATCACTCTGAGCTTCATTTTCTTTGTACCTAATTTATTAAAGTGCTGCATAGATTGAATAAGCACATTACAAACAACTTCATTTACCTATTCTTTCTCCCTCCCAGTTATTCCTTCTTATCAAGGTCGGCGGTTCAAGCTCACCAACTACTCCTAGGAAACCATATACAGGGTTGCCAAGGGTCGGAACTGATTCAACGGTACTTAACAACAACAACGTAAATTTGAAGTCCTAGTTGGTGCTGTAAGATAAGCACAAGGTTGACAGTTCAAAACCACCTCGAAACCTTATATTGAGTCACTATGAGTTGACTCAATGGCATTTAAAAACAACATTGTAGATTTACCTAGTATTGCAAATTTAGAGATAAAGGTAGCGTCTATGTAATTTTTCTCTTTTTTCCTTTCTCTCCC
>NW_006408681.1:2589313-2592305 GCF_000296735.1 Chrysochloris asiatica
ATATATTAAAATATATGCTGATGTCTTAACTCCTGCACCTTTGAGTGTGAACTTACTTAGAATGAAATCTTTGAAGATGTCATAAGTTAACTTAGTTTGAGACCATACTGAAGTAAGATCATTATAATCTTATATGATTGGTGTCCTTATGAAAGAGGAGAAGATACACAGAGACAGAGAGGCCGAGGAAAGATGGCAGATGATGACAGAGGCAGATGCAGCAAAAAGTCATAAAGGTCTGTGATTGCTGGAAGCCTTCTGCAGCTTGGAGATAGGCATGAAACTGTTTCTCTCTCAGAGTCCTGAAAAAGAATCAACATGATTGACACCCTGATTTGCACTTTGGGGCTACAGAAGTATGAAATAATAAATATCTGTTCTTAGAAACCACCCAGCTTCTAGTATTTTGTCATTTCAGCTCTAAGGAACTAATATATCTTCCTTATTTCATTATGTCTCTTTAATCTCTTCCTTTTTTATTCTTTCATTCTACTCAACATCTAACCCAACCTGTACTTTTTTGCTTTCTTCACTACCTTCCTTAAAGTTTAACAGGATCTCCTAGTCCTTTTCCAAAAGAGAAGTAATCCAGTGGAGACTGTGTTTTCAGCTAGTTCTAAGTACCAGTTCTCAAACTATCTTTGAGTGGGAGAAAGACTCTGAATGGGAGCTTGCCTTCTGCTCCCTACTGAGACAAAAGGATTTCCCAAGCTTTTGTAACCCAAGTGTTAAAATATTAACAATCAAGAGCAATCAGCAACACAAGGGCCATGATGGTTTGGGTGTGGGACCAACAGGTCTTCTGAAACTCTCTTATGTTTGGAGCCCACAGGAGGGCTGACATTCAGCCGGCTTCCATGCAGAGATGCAGATGGCTGCTAAGCCTATTTCAGTGAGCATATGAGGAAAGGGTGGGGGAGACTGGCAGAACAGAGTCACAAATCCTATCCATGGCATCAGGATGCCAAGATCCAAAGACAATTAAATATGGGTTACTTGAGAGAAGGCACACAAGGGAGACAGTTTGAGCCTTATTAAAATGCATTGAAAAACTTTCTTTGGAAAAAGGAGAAAAATTATTCTAATTTATTTTTAAGTTTTAAAAAAGAAACATCCCTCAAGACTGGCCTCTTTTAAATAGTCAGTAGGGGCATAGCTATATAAAAATAAGCCCAATCAGATTCCCCACAGTACTGTTTTTTAAATAAGATGACGATGAATTTATAATATTGCCAACCTTTCAAAGGACAGATTGAAATACCCAAGACTATAAACTCAAACATTTTCCCATTGAAATGGCATTTTAATTTCCTAATCCAGAATAATCTGGGGGACAGGGGTACTGTCTTTAGATGATTTGTTTTTTATTTTACTTTTATTTATTTATTTAGAGTTGTAGGTTCTAGTTGAAATGGTTACAGATACTTAGGAGATTTGAAGAGAAATCAGCTGGAAGTCCCATTAAACCATGAGGTAGAGATGGTGTTCATATGTGAAGATGACAAAGCTCTAAGGTAAAGGGGGTTTACTATTTTTTGACAATGCATTCATGTACAGGTAAAGGTCAGTATGCCCAGTTCCATTATTGTACTGTATATAAATAGTGTTGCTGAGAAGTAGCCTCAAGTGCCATTCTTATATTGTTGTCATTGTTGTTCTTTCTTCATCACTGCAACTCATCTTTATAGTATAGTCTCTAAGAGATTGAACTAGGGACCTAGAGTTCATTTTGGGTCCTATCCCATCTATTATGTACTTGTGTAACTTTAGGTATATTACATCACCACTTTGAGCCTTATTATATTAATCTAGAGGATGGAAATATTTGCGTACAAAGAATCAATATTATGTTGGTGGCTGTGCGCCACTGAGTCAGTTCTGGTTCATAGCGACGCTGTGTATAGGGTTTCTGAGACTGGAAATCATTATTGGAGCAGAAAGCCTCATCTTTCTCCTGTGGAGCAACTGATAGGTCCAAACTGCTGAACTTATGGTTAGCAGTCCAGTTTGTAATCCACTATGTTACCAGGACTCCTTCAATATTATGTCAACTAGTATGATGTCTGCTGCCTGAAGTGTTTGTATTGCACTGACATAATAACCTCCTATATTTTCATAGCATTCTCCAAGTTTCTAAATATTTCCTTTTACATTACAGATGACAGATTATGTTGAGACATTTACCATAGTTCAAACAGTAAGAAAGTGTTAGGGCAGGGCTTGAACATTGATGCTATCTTAGTCTATTGCTATATCTATGAAACATTAATAATATTTAAAATTGAGTGAGTCCTTAAAATGTAACAGGCACTATTCTAAGTAATCTAGATGAGTTATTTATTTTTTAAAAAAACCTTTACAGTATTATGAGGTAGGCACTATTATTCCTTATTTTAAAGATGAGCTAACTAATGTTTAAACATGTTAAGGACTCTATTGAAAGGCAAACAGCTATTAAATGAGAGAGCTAGGATTTTATTCAATTCAGTCAAACCCTAGCATGTTGTCTCTCAAACAACTATGCCAGCTTTTAGGTAAAAACACTCAGGACTACCTGTTTTCCTAATTATGTCTTTTCCTATAAATGTATGCCTATGATAAAGTTTAATTTCTAAATCAAGCACAGTAAGAGCTGAAGTTATCAACAGTGTAATCTTAAGTAAAATCACTGAATTTTCTCTGCATTTTAGTTTATTCATCTGTCAATTAGAAATAATATGCCAATGCTTAGAGTTGTGAAGATGAAATAAAATATTTAAATAAAACAACAACAACAAAATAATATAACCTCTTGCTGTTGAATCAATTCCAACTCATAGCAATCCTATGTTGTTGTTGTTAAGTACCGTGGAGTCGGTTCCGACTTATAGCAACCCTGCACAGGGTTTCCAAGACTGCAAATCTTTACGGGAGCGGAAAGCCTCATCTTTCTTCCATGGAACAGCTGGTAGCTTCAAACTGCTGACCCTGAGGTTAGCAACCCTATCCGTAA
>NW_006408681.1:2592405-2604771 GCF_000296735.1 Chrysochloris asiatica
ACCCATAGCGACCCTGTACAGGGTTTCCGAGGGTGTAAATCCTTACGGGAGTAGAAAGCCTCATCTTTCTCCCACGGAGCGGCTGGTAGTTTCGAACCGCTGACCTTAAGGTTCGCAGCCCGATTCGTAACCACTACGCTACCAGAGCTCCTTAGGCTAGTGTAAAACTGCCCCAATAAGTTTCGTAGGCTGAAATCTTTAAGAGAGCAGATTGCTACTTCTTATTCAGACTGCCAAACTTTCACTTAGTAGCTGAGTGCTAACCATTGTACATCATTCTCCTTATGTAAATACACTTAGGAGAAATACCATGTAGGGACAAATTAGTCTTAAAATGGGAATGCTGGTTATGTGGATGAGTATGCCTAAAATAGCCATCAATGGGCTGGGTACTCTTTCTTTTCTTTTACCTTTTTAAAGACTGTTGACAATCTGAGTTTGTTGATGCAGATAAGACTGAAGGTCACTAAGATCAAGGCAGCATAATCACCAGAGTTGTAAAACAATGGTATCTGTTCAGAAAAGGCTAATGGGGACAACCCAGTGACTCAGATAAACGGACTTCCTAAGTTCAAATTGTTCAGAGCCAGGTATATGAATGAATATGCCAATTAATTCTGACAGCACTCCTTATTGGATTAGAAGTCATTCTAAATTCATGGATGACATTTTAATATTTGTGCAGATAACAACTCCTATGGACTCTGCAACTGCAATTGATTTTTGGCTTCTGATTTCTCAACTCACAGTTCACTTAATGCAATTGTTTGAAGAATAGTGTCTGTGTAAACATCTATGTGGACAGACCTGGAAACCCCTTCATCAGTTTTGTTTACTTCTGTATTTGAAAAAAAAAAAAAAAATCAAATAGTGGTGGATTGAAAGACAAGACAGCAAGCCACTGCACTGTATTCTTTGAACTGAAGTTCCTGGGCACAGGATGTAGTGTTTTCTTTAATATGCTTCCATCTGTAAAGCACTAGCATTCAGCCTGGGCAGACTTGTTGTTTGTTGTTGTTAAGTGCTGTCAAGTTGGTTCTGACCCATAGCGACCCTGTATAAGGTTTCCAAGGAGACACTGGTGAGCTTGAACTGCCAACCTTGCAGTTCAAATGGCTTTGCAATCTGGCGCATTAACCCACAGTGCCACACCAGGACTCCTGGGCAGAGTGTTGTTGTTGTTGTTAAGTGCCGTTGAGTCGGTTTCGACCCATAGCGACCCTGTACAGGGTTTCCGAGGGTGTAAATCTTTACGGGAGTAGAAAGCCTCATCTTTTTCCCGCGAAGCTGCTGGTAGTTTCGAACCGCTGACCTTAAGGTTCGCAGCCCGATTCGTAACCACTACGCTACCAGAGCTCCTTCCTGGGCAGAGTAGCCCTCCATAAATGGCAGATTTCCTTATGCTTCCTATGTATGTGTCCCCCTTAGAGCCTAGCACAAATAGGGGAGAAGCTTAAGGATGCAGCATTAGCTCCCATTCCCTAAAAGTGAGGAGGTAGAATGCAACTTGGACCTTGGATTTGAATCCTGTCTCTGGCATGTGTTACTGCAGAGTGGAAAATGTTCGTTAATGTTTCGGGCTCTTTTTTCTCCTCATTTGTTAAATGGGACTGGTAGGAGACACAGTTTTGGATTGAGGATGACAAACATTATGTAGGTGCTTTCATTGTATGAAAATGATATAATTGCTTGATTTTCTTCAAGTTCTCTGTCATTAGCACTTTTTTCTCATAACATGAAGTTCTAAATCAAAGGACTGCATGGAAGGGGTTGTGAAAGGTTGAGCAAATGCAAACATTATTTTGTTTTCTCAGATGTGAGCTAGTTTACTCTCATTATCTTATTTTGTCTCCAAAATACTTCTAAGAGGTATTTTGAGTCTATAGAAATGAGTCTGTAGAGGCTTAAATCAGGTGTTGAAAAGTCTCCCATCTATTTCAACCCAGTGCTTTCACTGAATGAAATAATGAATTTGGAGTCAAACAACCTTTTTACAAATAAAAATGTTAGAGGTTAATATTAGCTAAGCCTTTGCCCTTAGTCAGACCCATTCTAAGCAATTCCGTACATGAACTCATTACATCCTTAATAATATCCCCATTTTACATGAAAGTAAATTGGAAGATTACCTGACTTATTTCAGGCAATGCAACAATTTGGCCTCAGAGAGTATGGTTCAGGAGTTTTTGCTCCTAACTCCACATAGTATTATTTAGGACTAGGACAATACAGGTCTAGAACAACCAAATAGTCTACCATGCTGGGAATGACAAATTGAACAGGAATAGCATCACATTCATCATCAAAAAGGGCACTTCAAAATCTATAATGACGTATAATACTGTCAGTGATAGAAGTATATCCAGACACCTACAAGGAAGACCAATTAATACACTGTTATTTAAATTTATACACCAACCACTAAAGCCAGTGATGATGAAATTGAAGAATTCTACCAACTTCTTCAGTTTGAAATTGATGATATATTAAATCAAGATGAATTAATAACTACTGATACTTGGAATGTGAAAGTTGGAAACAAAAATGATTGGTAATTAGAAAATATGACCATGGTGATAGAGATGACTTGGAGACTGAATGGTAGAATTTTGCAAGACTAATGACTTATTCATTGTAAATTCCTTTTTAAACAACATAAATGACAAGAATATGCTTGAACCTCACCAGATAGAATGCATAGGATTCAAATCGACATCTATGGAAGGAGACAATGAAGAGGTTTAATAACATTATTCAGAACAAGGCCGGGGCTAACTATGGAATAAGCTACCATTTACAATTTCAACTATGGAATAAGCTTATTTACAATTTCAAGTCGAAGTTGAAGAAATTAAAACATGTCCATGAAAGCCAATATATAACTTTATGTACTCCCATCTTAATTTAGAAACCTTTTCAAGAATAGATTTGATGTGTGGAACATTAGTGACTGGAAATAAGATAAGTTGGGGGATAGCATCAAGGGCATGAAACATGAAGAAAGCAAAGATAGGAAAGAAAAGACCAAAGTGGATGTCAGAAGAGACTCTGAAACTTGCTCTTGGATGTAGAATAGCTAAAATGAAAGGAAGAAATGATCAAGTAAAAGAGCTTAACAGAAGATTTCAAAGGGTGTCTTGCAGGGAACTGCCAGAAATTCAAGCTGGATTCAGAAGAGAACTTGGAACTAAGGGTATCTTTGTTGATGTCAGATAGATCTTAGCTGAAAGCAGAGGCTACCCGAAAGATGTTTACTTCTGTTGTATTGACTATGCCAAGGCTTTCGAATGTGTGGATCATGACAAACTGTGGATAACATTGTGAAGAATGAGTATTTCAGATCACTGTATATGTTCATGAGGAACCTGCACATAGATCAAGAGATCGTTGTTAGAAGAGAACAAGGGAATACTGAACAGTTTAAAATTAGGAAAAGTGTGTGCCAGGGTTGCATCCTTTCACCCTATTTATTCAATCAGTATGCTAAGCAAGTAACTTCAGGGACTGGATTATATAAAGAAATACGTGGTATTGAGTTTGGAGGAAGACTGATTAATAGCCTTCAGATGACACAACCTTACTTTCTGGAAGTGAAGAGGACTTGATATACTTACTGATGAAGATCAAAGACCACAGCCTTCAGTGTGGATTGCACCTCAATGTAAAGAGAGCAAAACTCCTCACAACTGGTCCAATAAACAGAATCATGATAAACGGAGAAAGATGGAAGTTTCTAAAGACTTCATTTTGCTTAGATCCACAATCAACACCCGTGGAAGCAGCAGTCAAGAAATCAAATGACCTATTGCATTAGGCAAATCTGCTCCAAAATATGTCTTTAAAATGTTAAAGAGCAAGGTTATCAGTTTGAGGAATAGGGTATTTTCAATATCCTCATATGCATGGGAAAGTAGGACAAAAATAAATAAGGAAGATCCTAGAAGAATTGATACATTTGAGTTATGGTGCTGGAAAAGAATATTGAAAGTACCATGGACCTCCAGTGGAGCAACCAAATTTGTGTTGGAAGAAATACAGCCAAAATGCTACTCAGAAGCCAGGAGAGAGAGACTTCATCTCTTAGACTTCAGACATGATATCAGGATGTCGGGAAAATGGCATCATGCTTGGTAAAGTTGAACATCAGCGAAAAAGGGGAAGAACCCAATACAATGGACTGACACAGTGGTAGCAGCAATGGGTCAAATCTAACAACAATTGTGAGGATGGTGCAAGACCAGGGAGTGTTTCATTCTGTTTTGCATAGGTTAACTGTGAGCACATAAAAATAACAATTTGCAGATTAAAGAATTATAATGAAATGTGCAAAGAACTACAGTTAGAAAGCCAAAACATAGTAACACACTCATTATTTCTTAAACTTGATGACTGGAAAAAAATCTCAAGTCTTGGGTTCAATATTGAAGGGTATGAGGGGCAAAATATTAAATGATGTAGGAAGCATCAAAATAAGATGGAATACATACAGTCTCTGAACAAAAAAGAATTCATCGACATTCAACCCTTTCAGGATGCAGCATATGATAAGGAACCAATGGTAGTGAAGGGAGAAAGTCCAAACTTTGTTAAAGGCATTGGAAAAAACAAGACTCCACCAATTGACAAAATACAAATTGAAATGTTTCAAAAAAGTGATGCCATGCTGGAAGGACACACTTGTCTATGTCAAGAAATTTAGAAGAAAGCTACGTGGCCAACCAACTGAAAGAGATCCATATTTATGTCCATCCCAAAGAAAGCTAACCCAACAGTATGTAAAATAACTAAACAATATCATTAATATCACACAAGTAAAATATTGCTGAAGATATGTCAAAACCAATTACAAGAGTACATCAACAGGGAACTGCCAGAAATTCAAGCCAGATTCAGAAGAGAATGTTGAATGAGAAATGTCATTCTTGATATCATATGGATCTTGGCTGAAAGCAGAGAATACTAGAAAGATGTTTACTATTGACTATGCAGTGGCATTTGACTATGGGAATCAATATAAATTATGGATAACATTACAAAGAATTAGTATTTAATTGTCCTCATAGAACCTGTACATAGACTAAGAGGCAATTATTCCAACAGAACCAGGGGATACTGCTTGGTTCAAAATCAGGAAAGATATGTGTCAGGGTTATATGCATTCATCATAGTTATTCAAACTGTATGCTGAGAAAATATGAGCAGCTAGACTATAATGAAGAAAAATACAGTATCAGGATTGGTGGAAGATTCAGTAATAATTTGCAATATGCTGATGACACAACCATGCTTGTTGGAAGTAAAGAGGGTGTGAAACACTTACTGATGAGGACAAGATCTACTCTTTCAGTATAGATTACACCTTAACATAAAGATAACAGAAATCCTCATAACTTGACAAAAAAGCAGCATCATGATAAATGCAGAAAATATTGAATCTGTATAAGATTAATTTTACTTGGCTCCACACTCAATGCCAATGGAAGCAGCAGTCAAGAAAGCAAATGATGCATTTCACTGGCAAATTTTCTGCAAAAGACCTCTTTAAAGTGTTCAAAAGCAAAGATGTCACTTTGAGGGTTTCATATGCTGGAGCAAGACCATGATATTTTCATTCACCTCATATGCACGCAAAAGCTGGACAATGCATAAGGCAGTCTAGAGAAGATGTGATGCCTTTGAATTATGGTGCTGCTGAAGAATATTATATTGAATATACCATGGACTGCGGAAGAACAAATAAATCTGTTTTGAAAGACTACAGTTAGATTGCTACTTACAAGGGAGGATGGTGAGATTTTGTCTCACATACTTTGCGCATATTATCAGCAGAGAATAGTCCTTGGAGAAGGAAATCAGGCTTAGTGTAGTAAAGGGTCAGCAGAAAAGAGAAAAACTCTCAGTTACGTGAATTGATGCATTCGCTGTAACATTGGGCTCAAATATATCAACAGTATGAGAATGACACAGGAGTGGGCAGTGTTTTGTTCTGATGTACACACAATTGATATGACTTGGAAATGACTCAAAGATACCTAACAACAGGTTTACATCTGCCACTCAGGGGAATGACTTGGAAATGACTCAAAGATACCTAACAACAGGTTTACATCTGCCCTGGACCTCAATTTATTAATTGGCAAATTGAGGATGTTGTTTCGATAAACCCTAAAATCCCTTCCATGAGTCTATCCAATAAAACAAATCAATGTTGTCATAATAAAAATCACATAAGGGCATGTCCTGCAGGTCAGCTCTGCACTGGTCACTGAATCATGAAGAGGAGCTGCTTAGTGAGTGACAAGGAATATGGGCATTTTCCTCTTTTTCTGAGCTGTTGACATGGAGCTGAGGTTTATTGGTTTCCAGAGAAATGTGTTATCTATACTGTAGGACTTTTCTGCTCTCTGAGGCTATTCCTCTTTGTCGTCCTTGTAATTTTCTCCTCTAATTTGAGCTTTCTCTCATAGCAAAATGAAAATATATGTGGCAGAAGTATGGGTTATTACTGGAGTTGGCAACAGTTAACAGGAATAGCATTATTTCAGACATAATACAAACGAAAGCTTTTCGGTTACTTTGGGCTCCTTTCTTCTTGAAAGGATGAGTTTTGAAAAATTTCGGCCTAAACAAGTAATCTCTGAGGTGGTATTTCAAACAGTGACTCTTCTCAATTCTCTGGCATTTTTATTTCATCCTTTTCTTTGAAAAATCAAGAAGTTCCTGGATGGTGCTAATGGCTAATGTGTGCTTGACTACTTACTACTCACTGAAAGGCTGGAGTCCATTTAGAGGCATGTAGGAAGGAAGGTCTGGAGGTCTATTTCCCCAAAAAATTATCCATTGAAAATCCTCTGGAGCACAGTTCTACTCTGACACAGATGGGATCACCATGTGTTAAAGGTGACTCTACAGCACTTGTTTTACACAATTTAATTAACACGTACTCAAGTGAAGAATTTCCAGCCATGGATGTATGGGCGGGGGGAGTGTGGTGGTGGAGAGGGGTGCACCCAATGTGAAATTTTTGCTTCTTTGGAAAATTCTTTGACAATCTTCGGTTTCTATCTCTCTCATTGTTTCCTTAGCTTTCACTTAGAGTACAGACTTATTTGAGACTATAAAGAAAGCTGTGGATCGTCTTTCTTGCAAAATGAACACATCCACTCACATAGAGTTTGGCACATGACTAAAGGTTTCACAGACAGCCCCAGACTTGCTTCCAGTCAGTACTCCAACTAAGTATACATTTTCCTTTTTTTTTTTCCTCTGTCTCTTTTCTTTCCATGTTCTTTTCCCCATTCCCTCTTCCCTCTCCATTTAAGTACAATATAGAATCTTTTGTGTGGGAAGAAACTTTTAAAAGTTTAGTTAGATTTATTCCTCTACTGTCTCCAAATGACCATCCAGCATAAATTACAGCTCAGGTTCAAATCTACCAGCTGCTTCACTGGAGAAAGATGAGGTTGTCTGCTACTGCAAATAATTTTTGTGGTTGCTGTTAGCTGCCATCGACTCTTAGAGATACTACACGCAACAGAATGAAACACTGCCCAGTACTGCGCAATCTCACAATCGTTGCTATGTTTGAGCCCATTATAACAATCCATCTGATTGTAAGGTCTTCCTTTTTTTCTCCAACCCTCCAGTTTACCAAACATGATATCCTTCTCCAGTGATTGGTCCCTCCCAATAATATTTCTGAAGTATGAGAGACGAAGTCTGGCCATTCTGGCTTCTAAGGAGCATTCTAATTGTACTTCTTCCAACACAGGCTGGTTCATACTTTTGGCAGTTCAGGGAATTTTAATATTCTCCTCAAGCAGCATAACTGAAATACATCGACTCTTCTATGGTCTTCCTTATTTGCTGTCCAACTTTCACATGCATATGAGGTTATTGAAAATACCATGGCGTGGGTCAGGAACACCTTAGTCCTCAAGTTGACATCTTTGCTCTTCAACACTTTAAAAAGGTCTTGCGCAGCGGTTTTGCCTAATACAATATGTCATTTGATTTCTTCACTGCTGTTTCCATGAGTGCTGATGGTTGCTCTGAACAAAATAAAGTCTTTGAAAACTTCAATCATTTGTCTATTTATATGGATGTTGTTTATTGGTTTGGTGGTAAGAAGTTTTGCAAAGAGTTACAATTTTAGAAACCTTAAGGAGCAGTTCTGCTCTGTCTTACAGAATTGCTATGAATTGGAGTCAACCCTAGGGCAGTGGGTTTTGGTTACAAGAAATTCACTCCTCAGAGAATACTCATTTAATTTGAAAAATAATAATTAGATAATGTATTGGTAATTCAACAATACTAGAAGGTTTTAAATTTCATTGAGCAGAACCCTCTCTTCCTGTACAATGGATGCTGTTTGGGCCAAGCCAAATCCCCTTTACTGTGAGGGTTTCTGGGTCATAGCGTACAACTGTCCCCTCTCTCGTGGGCATTTAAGAGCTACCTAAAAGCTTTACTCCATTTGTGTCATCATGGTCAACTCTACTTTGAGAAGAAATCTCTTCCCCAGTTGTATTTTGAGTGCCTTCCAACTTGAGGGGCTCATTTTCCAGCAAGATATCTGGTACTGACAATATGCTGATATTCTTCATAGTGTTTCAATATTCAATAATCTGGTGCTGACAGTGTTCCACTGCTATTCATAAGGTTTTCAGTGATTAAATATTCAGAAGTAGTCTGTCTCTCCTTCTTCCTAGTCTGTCTTAGTTTGGAAACTCATCTGAAACCTGCCCACACTATGGTTGACCTTCTTGTATTTAAAATTCTGGTGGCACGGCTACCAGAATCACAGCAACACACAAGTCACCACAGTACAAGCCACCACAGTACAAGCCACCACAGTACAAGCCACCACAGTATGGCAAACTGACAGATGAGTAGTGGTTTTTGTATGTATCAGGATGTATTTTGTTGGTTAAATTGTAAGGATTTTTGTTTTCTTTATACTGAGATACAATCCACACTGAAGGCTTTAATCTTTGATCTTCATCAGTAAGAATTTCTCGTCCTGTTTGCTTCCAGCAAGCAAGGTTGTGCCATCTGCCAATAAACACATGTAAAAATCTTTGCTCCTAGCCAACCTCCATCTGATATCAGCAATGATATTTCTCATTCCATGTATTCGTCTGAATCTGGCTTGAATTTTTGGCAGCTCCCTGTTGATGTACTGCTCCAGCTGCTTATGAATTATCTTCAGCAAAAATTTCCTGTGTGTGATATTACTAATATTGTCTGATAATGTACAAATTATTTTGGGTCAACTTTCTTTTGAATGAGTATACATGTGGATCTTTTCCATTCTTTTAGCCAGGTAGCTGTCTTGTAACACTGTGAGTGCCTCCAACACTGCATCAGTTTGCTGAAACACTTCAATTGGTATTATGTCAATTCCTGGAGCCTTGTTTTTATCTACTCCCTTTAGTGTAGCTTGTATATCTTCCTTCAATATCATTGGTGTGTGCCATCTCTTGAAAGAAGTCCTGGTGTGGTGATGTAAGATAAGCACTGGACCTCAACATTGTTTTGGACCACAAGACTGGCGGTTCAAACTCACCAGCCACTCCTCAGAAACACTATACAGGGTTACTATAAGTTGAAAGCTACTCTACAACACTTAACAACAACAACCTTTAGAAATGATTGAACATTGACCAACTCTTTTGATACAGTGACTGAGCATTCCTTCCATGTCTTTTTGATGTTCCCTGCCTGCATTGTTAAATCTTTTGCCCATAAGATCCTTCAATATTTCAACTTGGAGCTAGAATTTTTACTTCACTTTGTTTATAAATGCTGAAGCATGCTCTACTATTTGGGTTTCCTAACTTCAGGTTGTCACACAATTCAATATAATATTCTACTTTGTCTTCTCAAGTTGCCTTTGAAATTTTTCTGTTCAGCTTCCAAATATCTTGGTTAGCACTTTAACAACTGTGCCACAAGAGATCGTATTTTGCCCGTAGAATCCTTCAGTATTACAATTAGAACCTTCAATTTTTCTTCAGGTCTTTTAGCTTAAGAACATAGTGAACCTAATGCAACTAGAAGAAATGATAAAGTATAAAAAGCTGAATAATTCTATAGACTTGGCACTCAATAACTTCCTATCCATTTCATTTTCTTTTCTTCTTTATTTGGATCTTAAATTACCATACCCCCACACAGTTATTAATGTTTCAATTTATTACCTATGCTGTTGTTAGGTGCTGTCGAGTCAGTTCCCACCCATAGTGACCCTGTATAGGGTTTCCAAAGAGTGACTGGTGAGCTGAACCGCTGACCTTGTAGTTCAAATGGCTTTACAGTCTGGCGCATTAACCCACAGTGCCACACCAGGACACCACACTAATGTCCTAATCTTTATTTCTCTCCCTTTTTATGTTTTAGCTAGAGAAGAGCTCTTGTCCAGTTCACCTTTACATTGCTTTTCCATGGGAGCCATGACATTAATAATTAGGATTGCTTCAAAGTTAGGTCTTCCTAGTGAAATTTTGGTGCTTAGCAACACCCTTCAGAAGAACCTTATGGAGCAGAATTTGTTCTTCAAAGATATCTCCAACCCTGTACAAGGCCTGCTTGCATGATACTTCACCTTCTCTGCATAATTATTAACTAGACAGTTCAAGTCAGGAGAGCCTTGGTGATATACCTACCATAACTTTCTTTTTTTATTAGATGGAAACGTGAGGACCACAGTGTGTAGTGGAGGCCCAAGTTATTTAGGCCAAGTAGCTGAAGACTCAGCCTTTAACACCAGAGTTCCAAAATCTGGACTCTACCTTATGTGAGCAGCAGTGTCTGGCTTGATGCTTGCTAAAGTGGGTAGGCAAATCATATATATTGAAAGACATATAGTGAGTGATACTTTTTTTTTTTTTTTTTTAAATGTCTATAGCTTGGCTTTCAATATTCTTTGGAAACTCAGACTCTTATCTTACTGTAATTTCCTGTTGTCCCTTTGATTCAATAGCTCACATAATTCACAACTATCTCTGTGGACACAAATTGTTGCCAAACAGTAGTGCAGAGAGGGAGGAATAGATAGAGGGGACTCCGGTATTAACTAAAGGCAATGTGATATTAGAGAGCTACAAGGGCAAGACAACAAGTATTGCTACTAGGGTTCCAGTTCATGCATGCACAAGTTTATTCTAAATAAATCATGTTTAAACATGTGTCTGTGACAAGTGCATGACTGCAGTCAAAGTCTCTCAGAAATACACTTGTGTAATCTCCTTGTCGTTAAGTGCCTTCCAGTCATTTCTGACCCATAGCAACCCTGTATAGGGTTGTTGTTATTGTTAAGTGCCTTTGAGTAGATTCTGACCCATAGCAACCCTTTATAGGGTTTCTGAGGAGCTTGAACTGCCGACCTTGCAGTTCAAACGGCTTTGCAGTATGGCATATTAACCCACAGCGCCACACCAGGACTCCTGTATAGGGTTGTTGTGGTTCATTCTTTTTTGTTGTGAAGTGCCGTTGAATCGGTTCAGACCCATAGCGACACTGTGTAGGGTTTCTGAGGAGCAGCTGGAGAGCTTGAACTGCCAACCTTGCAGTTCAAATGGCTTTGCAGTCTGGCGCATTAATCCACAGTGACACACCAGGACTCCATTAGGATGCCTTAAATAAATAAAAACAAACAAACAAAAAACAGGCCCAATCAAAATATTAGTTTCTATGAGGATCAGCTGGCCAGTTAAATTCAAATCTGAGTGGGCAGAAGATTATGGTAACTCCCCCACCCGCCTTTGATTTTAATTCCAAAGTTTTGATAGATTTTCTTGAAGAACACAGAATAATCATGAGTGAGGATTTATTCTGAAGTTGTTTTCAGAAAATTGAAAACTGCGTTGGTGATAAAAGAAAGCCAGAAGAGTTGCACCAAGGAAATTTTTGTCAGGACACTGAACCTGCTCATTCTTCAAGGTGGCAAGGGCTGTCCTAAGAGAATTTCCCTGGGAAATATCACCCCAACAACCTAACAGCCAAGATTTTGCTCCTTAATTCTTTTTGTTCTTCAAGAGCAAAGAACATTTAAAACAAAAATAATTTGAGCCCCTTGAGGGTTGCCCAAACATCTGGTTTGATATGATATCAATTGATGAGTACAGAATTTTGGGGGGAAGGGTTATAGAGATGGAAACACCTCCTTTAGAACTATATAGATCTAAATGGAAAAAGCATCAAGAAACAGTAGCATAATATTTTGGTATTTTAGTTTGATATGTTTTTGTTGTTAAATGCCATCAAGTCAATTCCGACCCACCACTGGGTAAATAAACAACATTCTTATCAACAGAGAAAAGATTGAAGTTGTCAAGGACTTCATTCTTCTTGGATCAACTATCA
>NW_006408681.1:2605196-2606680 GCF_000296735.1 Chrysochloris asiatica
TTAGAGAAAAAGAGGAAGACCCTTAATGAGATGGATTGGCATCGATGGTCTCAAGTGTGGCAACAATTATGAGGTTGGTCCAGGACTGGGCAGTGTTTCGTTCTGTTGTACATAGGATTGCTATGAGTCAGTACCAACTCGATGGCAGCTAACATCAACAACAACAATCCTGGTGTGGCGCTGTGGGCTAATACGCCAGAATGCAAAGTCGTTTGAACTGCAAGGTCGGTGGTTTAAACTGACCAGCTGCTCCTTGGAAACCCTATATAGAGTCGCATTGGGTCAGAATTGAGTCAACAGCACTTAACAACAACAAAAATATATACCTATCTGGAGACCTGGTGTGGTGTCATGGGCTAATGCGCTGGACTGCAAAGTTGGTTTGCACCACAAGGTTGGTGGTTCAAGCTCACCAGAAGCTCCTTGGAAACCCTATACAGGGTCAGTATGGGTCGGAACTGACTCAATAGCACTCAACAACAACAATAACAACAATAATCTATCTATCTATTATGTGGCTGAAAAGTGAGCTATGAGGAGACCTGAAGAGTGATAGCATACCACACTGTAGGGTTCTTACAGTGTCTTTCTGACCAGTAAGTGTTTTTAATAATTTTGAATTTTGTTCCACATTTTCTCCCACTCTAACCAGGACCTTCTAAAGTGATCTCTTTCAGAATAGTTGGTAGCTGGGCACTAAATTGTTGGGTTTCAAAGTCATGGAGGCTTTGAAAAAGTGCAATATTCCAGCAGTCCGGTGGACTAACTGACTCCAAGCATGTTCAATTTTCATCACACTTCTTTTTATTGCACAGGGAGACAATAATGAGCTTTTAGTTCCCAGCTGCTTGTCACAAAAGTAGGATCTATTTTTGTAAAAATGTTTTATTGTAACACCAATAATATTAGTTTATTTAAGTATTGTCTGTGACTGTCTTTTTGCTACAAAGGCAGAGTTGAGTAGTTCCCACAGAAACATTAAGGCCCTTAAAGCCTAAAACATCCATTATCTGGCATGTTACAGCAAAAGTTTGCCAACCCCTACTTTAAACAGATATGAACTTGTTGGATACATGCATGCGTGAATGAATTTACAAGAAGAACACAAAGAAAACAGGGAGTATTGGGTTGCTTGGTTTAGTGGAGAGATTGTGGACTTTGAGTCATAACACTTGGGTTCTGGTCTCTACCCCCACTAGTAATGAAAAGGAATGATCTTACTCCTCTGGGCTGGATTATTTAACCTTTCCAATTGAAGGAACGAAACTAAAGCAGTCCAGTGTTTTTTTTTTAAAAGGAAACAGGGTGGTGCTGTGGGACACTCACTGAACTGCTAATCCTACCATCTACTCTGTGGGAGAAAGACTAGAATGTCTGTTCCCTTAAAAATTTGCAGTCTTAGAAAGCATTAGGATTGCTACAAGTTGGAATCGAATTGATGGCAGAGGATTGTTGCTTTTTGTATGTGTGTGGTCATTCCCCCC
>NW_006408681.1:2607621-2623362 GCF_000296735.1 Chrysochloris asiatica
GAACCAAGGTCATAAGATAATCATTGGACTGCGAATCATAAAGTTGGAGGTTCAAACCCATCAGACACTCCTTGGAAACCCTATACAAGGTCGCTACAAGACAGAACCGACTTTACAGCACTTAACAACAACAGCAATATATCTTTATGAAGTAGAAAATTCTAGGAAGTGAACTTAGAATGATAGAGAGTGAACTTAGAATGATATGAATTCAAAGAGAGTTACAAAGTATACTTCTCAAAAGACTCGAAGTGAACTATAAACTTTATGAAGATGTTTCCTATAATAAGGGGAATTGTTACTGTTATTATGTGCTGTCCAGTGGATTCGGACACATAGCAATATTGTATAGGGTTTTGGCGACTGCAAATCTTTGTGGGAACTTTTAGAAAAGCCTCATTTTTCTCCCAAAGAATACTTGGCGGGCTCAAACTGTGGACCTAGTGGTTCACAGTTCTGTGCTTATACAGAGCAACCACACTCTGCATAAGGGGAATAAGAGGCTGCATTTTATAAAGCTATTTTTGGGTTTTGTCAACTAGAATAACCCCAGGATTCAGATACAAGAGCCAAGCACTAAAAGCATTCAGATGAATTTCTTTCCATAGAGCTCTGCTAACATGAGGGACATCTCAACAAAGCACTCAGGTTGAAAACTTGAAAGAGTCTTTTAGGAAGTTACTTTGGAAAAATAGATTTTAGTGTTTTAAAGATTTATATACATGTAGATACACAAATAGAAGGAGCTCTGGTAGCGCAGTGGTTATGAATCGGGTTGCTAACCTCAGGGTTAGCAGTTCAAAACTACCAGCTGTTTCACGTGAGAAAGATGAGGCTTTCTGCTCCCATAAAGATCTACAGCCTCGGAAACCCTGTGCAGGGTCACTATGAGTTGGAACTGACTCTACAGCACATAACAACTACTACCACATAGATAGAACACTTGAGTTGACGCTGACTCATGGTAACTTCATGTTACCTCATGTGTGTTAAAGCAGAACTGCTTTGTGGGGTTTTCAAATTTTCAGAAGTAGGTCACTACGTCTTCTTTTCAAGGTACTTCTGGGTAGACTCAAACCTCCCACCTTTGATTAGCAGCCAGTTTGTTATCCATTTGTACCACTCAGGAACTTCACTTTTGAATCAATGAATAAAATTAATTGGTAACTCTACTTTACACTGGAGTGCTGATATGGTGCTGTAGAATAAGCACTGGACTGGTACAGCTGCAAGGCTGGTGGTTGAAACAACCAGACACTCCTGGGAAATCCTATATAGTGTCTCTATGAAGCGGCATCAACTTGACAACACTTAACAACAGCAATATAACACTATATACTCAAAAACATGTTCAAAGTGTATTATTGTAATATTGGGCTCTTTCTAGCAGAAACTATGTGAAGGGATTTAAAAAAGTTCATGGAAGTTTTATGATATCTTCTCATTCCATTTTTCCAGAAGTTTTTTGAAGCCCGTCATATAATGAGACATTTTAAAATTTCAGATGCTATTATTGTTGTTGTTAAATGCCTTCAAGTTGGCTCTGACTCTTAGGGACCCTGTATAGGGTTTCCAAGAAGCATCTAGTGGGTTTGAACTGCCGACCTTGTTTGTTGTTTATAGTCCAGTGCTAATTCTACAGCACCACACCAAGAGTTATGCTATTTTTAATGATATTTAAATGAGAGGGAATCTCAAAATTACAAATTTAGACTTGACAAGACTGGGTGAATCCCTTCATTTTTAATGTCTCTTACCCAAGGTCCCAAGACAAGTTAAAGTCAAAGTTAGGATAAAAATTTATTCTTTGGATACTGACCAAAAAAATCAAACCCACTACTATCAAGACGATTCTGATTCAAAAGGGTTCTGGTGGCACAATGAATTTAGCAAGTGGATACTAACCAAAAAGTCAGAAGTTTAGGTCCACCAGACAACCCACCAGACCCAGGTGATGCAATCTGCAGCCATAAAGATTTACAGTCCCCAAAATCTAGGGAGCAGTTCTACTGTTCTGTGGGGTCACAATGAGTATGAGTTGGACACTTAGTTCAGTATATTTTATAGACATCAGTGTCCAACCTATATTTTAGACTATTGTAGTAAGATGCTAACATAGAATGACTTACTTAAACACAGTAAGAAATTTGGGTTCCAGTTAATAGCAGTACTCTTCATTCATTAATTTTTTTCAACAAGTATTTGTTAAGGACTAGCTGTGTTTACTGAAGAAAGTTAGGCTCTCTTGATAATGAATAAGAATGAGGCACAGACTTTTCCTTTAACTCAGCGATTTCCTTCAGGAAGCTTTTCCTAGACCATTTACCTACCACATTATCTTGAAATGGTTTGTTAGCAATATAATTGCTAAAATACAAGCCCAAATTTTAAATTGCAATCATATTTAAAAATCAAAGTCCTGGTGTGGCACTGTAGGATAAGCACTGGACTACTCACCATAGGTTATCAGTTCAACTCCCCTCCCCCTCCCCCGGCCACTGCTCCTTGGAAACCCTATGCAGGGTCCCTGTAAGTCAGAACCATTGTGAAGACACTTAACAAAAACAACATACTAAAAATCACAACATTCTCTGCAAAATTCCAGCATTAGAAAGTTTTCAGTCTTTCTATATGTCTATGAACTTCCCTAATGAATGAAAGGAACTCTGGTAGCATAGTGGTTACCAGTTGGGCTGCTAAACTAAAGGTCAGCAGTTCTGAAACAACTCCACAGCACACTACCACCACCACCACCATAGTAAGGTAAGACTGCAAGTTAATTATCTTTTAATTCCATTAAAATGTTAGCTAAATGGAGAAGTTTTCTTTGGGTACAGAACATGACCTAATCTCAAATTCAAGTTTTTCTCTTCATAGCATTAATAATAGCAAATTCTATCATTTGTATTATATGCTATGTGTTTACCATTTAATTATTTCTTTAGATATTTTCAATAAATCTGAGAGAAAATGTTGACACTGTTAATGACTGTGGAAACTGAAATTCAAACTGGTTGAGTAACTTACTACAGGTCCTATTCTAAATAGTGGTACCTGGGTTTACCCCCCAAGTCTCACTGATTTTGAGCACCCAGGTTCTTAACAAGCACTGAAGTTTTTTTCTTTTCTTTCTTTCTTTTTTTTTTTTTTTTAAATACCCTTGAGTCTGTTATCTATTTTGGGATACACTCTGTCTTATAATTGTAGGAACATTTTTCCTATTATCTGCATTGAGCAATGTTCATTGTAGATACAGGCATAACCCAAATGATACTGCACACATAGGCCTATATCTGGTCAAATTCTTAAGGCCACTAACTTACTTCTTCTTCAGGTCTGCTCCTCTGTCATTGCCCCTTCATCCTGGTAATCCATATAATCCCTGAAGCCATTTCTAGATGATAGATCTGTTCCAAAGACAAAGTCAATGATTCTTGTATGGCCTCTGTTATTTCAAACTTAGCCTGAAGTCCATTTCCGTTTTGAGAAAGCCTAGCTTTCATAGCCCTGTGTTCAGTCACTGCATCTTCCAAATTGACCTCAGACACTGAGTTCAGTGAATTCACCCTGCATTTGGAATCTTGTCATACAATCTGCTGGCTTGTTCATCTTCACTTACTGCCCGTAAGCCCCAACCAGAGGTACGTCCTGCACCATTCCCATTTAACACTTCATGGGCTTTCTCAAGGTGCTCGGAGAAATCGTCAAATTATTTGCGATTGTATTTCTGCAGCTTGCAGCTGTTTGAAAAATTCCAGATTGATTTTTAGCCAGGCAATGCAGCCTCAATCCTAATAAGGTTCAAGCACTGAAAAAATATAGCGATTAACCATTGATTAAGTTGACACTGCAATCTATTTTCCCTGCCCCCGATTGCCTGAACTGGCTTCATGCTCTTGCATTTGTTACATGTTCTAGGCTTCTGTTGTTGTGAATAATCTTATCTGAAACCAGAGCTGGCCTGTGTTTGGTTGTTCTGCTTGGGCATCTGTCGGCACCTCTTTCCGGGAGTGTGAAAATGAAAGCTGAGGAAATGAAGGGAAGTGTGTCAGGTGCACAGGGAATTCACCAATCTCAAAACCTGGAGTCCTGCTCAGCTACTGCTCACAGTCGCAGTGCTGGAACTGAGAAGGAAGACTGTGGTTGGAAAAATGATGATGTCTATGGGGAAATAATCCAGCAGTAACATGCACTATAGAGTGAGTGTCAGGTTTAGGGTACAGATGGCCTTTTCACATTAAGCAAGGGTCTCTAGACAGTGGTAGCTGTGTGTCAAACATAAATCACTAAGATATACAGCATTAGATTTGTTCCCTCCTTCTAAATGCAACCACCTTTTCAATGTCTTTGAAATGATGCGGTTCATTTTGAATGAGTCCTGAAATTTACCTGCTGTGTGATGATAATGAGAAGAATGCTTAATTTAACTTCAATATTGTTGTTGTTGTTGTCAAGTGCCATCGAGTCGGAATTGACTCATAGTGACCCCATGCACAGCAGAATGAAACAATGTCCGATCCTGGGCCAACCTCACTACCGCTGCCCCACTTGATGCCATCAATGATGCCACCTGGCTGATCCATCTTGTTGGGGGTCTTCCTCTTTTTCTCTGACCCTCCACCTTACCCAGCATGACATCCTGCTCCAGCAACTGTTCTCTCCGGACAATGTGTCCAAAGTAGGAGAGACGAAGCTTAGCCATCTTGGCCTCCAAGGAGCACTCTAGTTGCGCTTCTTCCAAAACAGATCTATTGGTTCTTTTGGCAGTCCATGGCACTTTCAGTATTCTCCTCCAACACCACAACTCAAAGGCATCAGTTCTTCTATGATCTTCCTTACTCACTGTCCAGCTTTCGCATCCATATGAGGTTATTGAAAACACCATGGCTTGGGTCAGGCACACTTTAGTCCTCAAGCTGACATCTCTGCTCTTCAATGCTTTAAAAAATTCCTGTGCAGCAAATTTGCCCAATGCAGTACGTCGTCTAATCTCTTGACTGCTGCTTCCGTGAGTGTTGACAGTTGATCCAAGAAGAATGAAGTCCTTGACAACTTCAATCTCTTCTCCTTTGATAAGAATGCTGTTTATTGGTCCAGTGGTGAGGATTTTTGTTTTCTTAACATTGAGATGTGATCCATATCGAAGGCTGTACTCTGTGATCTTCATAAGTATAACTTCAATATACTCATCTCTAAAATGGGTATATTAATAGTGTTATCCTCATAAGGGATTGTTCGCTACAGATTAGTTATTGTTGTTATGTGCCATGGAGTTGGTTCCGATTCATAGGGCCCTGTACAGGGTTTCCGAGACTGTAAATCTTTACGGGAGCAGAAAGCCTCATCTTTCTCCCATGGAATAGCTGGTAGTTTCAAACTGCTGACCATGAGATTAGCAACCCGATTTATAACCACTATATTCAGTAAACCCAAATGCTCCAAGTTTACAATCAGAGATTATAAATTTGAAAAGAGGCTTTGATTCTGTAGGAAGGTACTGTGGGGTTGGGAGAAAGATGTCAGTTATACCTAGAAGCAGAATTTTTGATTTGGTGAAAACTGTGAAAGTGTTTACTACAGATTAGTAAATAAGCACAAATGAATTTGTGTTTATATTATTTACTGGATAATCTGACATTAATATAATGAGTCTATTATATGTTAGTTATTGTTGTTCTTAAGTGCCATTGAGACATTTCTGACTCAGAGTGACCCTCTATAGGGTTTCCGAGGAATGGCTGGTGAGTTTGAACTGCTGACCTTGAGGTTCAAATTGATCTTGCAACTAATAATAATGAAACAGTGTCCATTTGAGTCAGGTAAAAGAGAAGCATTTTGAAAATTCACGTATTTTATTGATCTTTGTATATTTTTTAATTAAAAAAACAAAAATCAAACATATTGCTGCAGAGTCAATTCTGACTTATACTGACCCTATAGAAGAGAGTCGAACTGTTTCATAGGGTTTCTAAGGTATAATCTTTACAGAAGCAGATTGCCACATCTTTCTCCAGTGGAGCAGATGTGGCATTAAAATGACTGATTTTTCTGCTTAACAATTGAGTGCTTAACCACTGTATCACTAAGGTTCCTTTTATCTATCATCTATCTATCATCTATCTTTCTATTTATTCTGACTCATAGTGACCCTATGTAAGGTTTTTGAGGCTGTAAATCTCTATGGGAATAGACAGGCCTTTCTGTCTTCCATGCTTTGACTGGTAGACTCCAACTGCTGATCTTGTTGTAAGCAGTCCAATACATAATCCACTATGCCACCAGGGCTCCTTATTTTTAATTACAGTAGTGTTTTAAAAAACAGACATGGTAGCAGCCTAACAATCAGAGACACTTCTGACAGTGTAGACAGCCAAGTCCTCCATGCCACAGCAGTGGAGAATGAAAAAAAATGACTTGGAAATAGGGCTCTATTTGACATACTTCCCACAAGCCGCCACACTGGCTCCTCTACTTCAGCACAGGCACCCTCCCAGCTCTCCTTCCTTTAAAGTGATTTCTAGTTGCATAATAGCTGCACTAGCATGGTAAACACTAGTTCTTTCAAAGCTAATATAGATGTATTTTAACTATACACACAGTAAATATATAAATGCATCTATACATATATATATGATCTCCATGAATATTTATGGCAAATGTATAAATAAGTCACATTCACTCCCTCACATCCTTAGAAATGAACTGTTCTTTGACCTGACCTTTCAACTCCATCAGAATGCAAATCATCTCACCCTCATCATGAAATAGCTCAAATCCTAGAGAGACCTGATTCACATGTGGAACACAATTGTATCCCAGACACTTTCATCAGTCTGCCCCCTTAGCAATGGTCCCTAGACATTTCTTACCAGCTCTATGCCTGCTTCCCGATTATTCTGAAAATATTGCAGCAGACATGCTTGTGCATTTTAAAGCACAGATGTATATTGAAGGAAGCTGGAGTCAGATTCTCCATAAAGTTCTTACATTAAGAACTAGGAGCAGATGGAGATCATTAGAACAGTGCTATGGACTAGAACTTTCTCTGTGGAGGAGGGAGATGTTCTTTATCTGTGTTGTGTAATATAGTAGGAGTCACTAGCCATACCTGCTTGGTGAACACTGGAACTATGACAAATGTGAATGCAGTACTGACAATTTAATTTAAATTAAATTAATTTAAACATAAATAGATATCTATGGTTAGAGGTTACCATATTGGATAACACAGCCTGAAGAAATAGTCCATTCTAGTGGATTAAAGAGATATGATGTATTCATGTGGAATAAGCAAGGAAGAAGCTGACAACAGATTAGATCTAATTTTCTCTTCTGACTAAAATATTCAAGTTCTGAATACTCTAGGTTTGGTGTATGAAAATGAACTGAAGAGTTAAAATCATCTACTGGTAGTGTAGTGGTTACGAATCGGGCTGCGAACTTTAAGGCCAACAGTTCGAAACAACCAGCGGCTCCACGGGAGAAAGATGAGGCGTTCTGCTCCCATAAAGATTTACAGCCTCAGAAACCCTGTACAGGGTAGCTATGGGTTGGAACCGACTCAATGGCACTTAACAACAACAACAACAACTTGTAGTTTTTATGGATTATTTCAATAGCCTCATTATGTAAGGAAACAGATAACAAAGGAATAAATAAAACATGACTTTTGTCCATTAGGCATATATTCTGAACATAAATTGGAGCACACCAGAATCACCTTATATTGTATATGATAAAGAAAAGGTCATGAAACATAGTGAGAGCATTATAATGCTTTGGGGAGATATAATTGCTTCTAACTAGTGTTAAAAATTCAAAATTTAATGGTCTTGAAGACACATAAAATACGAGCCCACCATTTATTCATGATGATCAAGCTTTACTATTGTAACTGTTTTCTAATTTCTTGGTCATTTTATACTTTCCTGACTTCCTGGCCAAAAGTGGAGAAGAAAACTCTTGTTTTGTGACGTAGATCAGGACTCATAAGTCTGGGATGTTTTGGGGGATGAGATAAGTAATTCAGGAATAGTTCTCTGCATAGCCTCTGGACTGTTGCTACATTGCTATGCAGAGACCAAACAAACATCCAGGAGTGAATACAGCTGTGTATATAGTGTGACCTCTTCAAGATAAATCAGAACTCTAAATATTTGCCAATATATTGGCATTCAGTGACTGCTTTCTGTAGACAGTAGACCCACCACCACCTCCAACTGCATGAATATTTAATTTTCTGGGTTTTTTTTAATGTTTTGTTTTGTTTTTAAGTGAATGAACCAACCTCCCTTCCCCCATCTGCTCTTTTTCCTTTCCTTACCTCTCTCCTGTTCAGAATAGGCATATTTTTCTTCCTTCCTGATGTCCTTTCTCATAGTAGTTATTGCATGTTGGGTGTATGCCAGGCATCCTGTAAGGTGCTGGAGATTAAAAAAAAAGAATAAAACTAAGGTTTAATTCCCTCATTTGTAGAGTGGGCAGTGTTGTCTAGTGGTTAAGAAGATCAATTTGGGGGTAAATAGTTTCATCATTAGCTATATATGTGACCCCAGGAAAACTAATTAGTTCTCCTATTTAGGCCATAGTTTTCTCTATTATAAAGCAAAGGTTGCAAGGTAATTATTTTAAAAGGTTATTGTGACTTTTAAGAAGATAATGCATATAAAGCACTTTGCCATTTTGCTGTGGTAAAAGACAAGTAAATGTTTGTATATACTATTGTTATTACTACTGTGATTAATTTGCCAGGGTTTCTTTAGGTATTATGTTGAAGTAGGTAATGTATGAGAAAGCTTACATGTGCTTTTACACCTTTGTTTGAATTCACTGTACTTTTTAAATTGATGTTCCAACACTAAAGTGGTTATTGGCTATTACTATTTTATAGTCTACGATTCTTCTGTCTGTTTGTTGAACTGTGGTGGTTTGTGTGTTGCTGTGGTGATGGAAGTTATGACACTGGTTTTTAAATGCCAGCAGGGTTATCCATGGTGGACTGGTTTCAGCTGAGCTTTCAGACTAAGACAGACGAGGAAGAAGAAGAGGCAGACGACTTCTGAATGTTTAGCCATTGAAAACCTTATGCATGGCATGGGAATACTGTCAGATAGCACCCAAATATTAAACATTATAAATAGCACCAGAATACTGTCAGATGTAGTGCCAGAGTTAAGCTCCTCAGATTGGATGGTACGCAAAGTAGAGTGGACCATGATGACGTGAATGGAATATAGTTTTTCAGATGTCTATTTACACAACACAACAAAAATTTACTGATGGGGCATAAAGCAAACTGAGGAGAAAAAGCTATAAACATCCCTTAATAATTGGAACATGGAATGTATGTAATATGAAGCTATGAAAATTGTAAGTTGGCAAAAAGAAATGGAATGCATAAAGATAGATACCTTAAGCATTAGTGAATTGAAATGGACAGACATTCGCCATTTTGAATTTGACAATCACACAGTTTACTAGGCCAAGGATGACAAACTGAAGAGGAATGGCATTGTATTCATCATCAAAAAAGACATTTAAGATCTATCTGGAAGTTTAATACTGTCTGTGTTAGAATAATATCCGTATGTCTGCAAGGCACTAATATTCAAATTTACACACCAGTCACTAAAGTCAGTGATGATGAAATTGAGGAATTCTACCAATTTCTTCAGTTTGAAATTGGTCAAACATGCAATCAAGATATATTGATAATTACTGCTGATTGGAATGCAAAGTTTGGAAATAAGGAGGGAGGATCAGCATTTGGAAAATATGGCCTTAGTGACAGAAATTATGCCAGAGGCAGCATAACAGCATTTTGAGAGACCAATGACTTATACACTGCAAATATCTTTTGTAAGTGATATTTGTTATTGCTGTTGTTAAATCCTGTTGAGTCAGTTCCGACTCATAGAGACACTGTATAGGGTTTCTGAGGAGTGGCTGGTGGATTGAACTGCCAAAATTGTGGCTAGTAGTCAAGTACTTAGCCTACAGTGCTACACCAGGATTCATTAAATAACATAAAAGATGACTATATGCATGGACCATATCAGATGGAATGCACAGAAATAAAATTGACTACATCCATGTTAAGACATGATGGGAAAGCTCCATGTTGTTGTTGTTAGGTGCTATTGAGTCAGTACTGACTCATAGCAACCCTTAGTACAACAGAATGAAACACTGCCCAGTCCTGGGCCAACCTCATAATTGTTACCACGCTTGAGCCCATTGGGACAGACTGTAGAACAAACCATCAATAATTCACATGCAAATTTAGGTTGAGTCTAAAGAAAATTAAAGCAATTAAAGTCAATGAATGCCAAAATATGACCTTGAACATATCCCAACTGAGTTTAAAGATCATCTCAAGGACAGATTTGATGATTTATAAACTAGTGACTGAAGACCAGAAGAGTTGTGGGATGACATCAAGAACATCATTAAGGAAGAAAACAAGAGGTCACTAAGTAGACAAGAAAAAGAAAAGACCAGAGTGAATGTCAGAAGAAACTCTGAAACTTGCTCTCCAGTATAGAGATGCGAACAAAAATGAAAGAAATGAGGAGGTCAAAGAGTTGAAAATAAAATTTCAAAGGGCAGCTTGAGAAGAAAAAGTCAAGTGTTATAATGAAACGTGCAAAGGCCTGGAGTTAGATTTCCAAAAGAAAGAACACTGTCAGGATTTCTCAAGCCAAAAGAACTGAAGAAAAAATTCAAGCCTTGACTTGTAGTATTGATGCAGAAAACATCAAAAGAAGATGGAAAGAATAAACAGTCACTGTTTCCCAAAGAAATGGTCAATGTTCAAACATTTTGAGAGGTAGCATATTAAGAGCAAATGGTAATGAAGGAAGAAGTCCAACGTGCACTGAAGACATTGGCAAAGAACAAAGCTCTGAGAATTGACAGAATCCAAATTGAAGTATTTCAATAAACTGATTCAGTACTGGAGGCACTCACTCATCTATGCTAATAAAAATGGAAGGCAGCTACCTGGCCAATTAGTTGGACGAGATCCATATTTTTGCCCATTCCAAAGAGAGGTGACTGAGTGGAATGTGAAAATATTCAGACAATATCGTTGTTGTCACATGCAAGTAAAATTTTGCTAAAGATATTTAAAAATGAGTGTGACAGTCCACTGACAGGGAGCTGTCAGAGATTCAAGTTGGATTCAGATGAGGATATGTCACAAAGGATATCATTGCTGATGTCAGATGGATCTTGGCTGAAAGCAGAGAACACCAGAAAGATGTTTTCCTGTGTTTTATTGATTATGCAAAGACTTTCAACTGTGTGCATCATAGCAAACTATGGACAGCAGTGTGGAGAATGGGTATTCTGGAGCACTTAATTGTGCTATGAATAACTTGTAAATAGACCAAGAAGTGCTATTATAATAGAACAAAGGAACACTGAATGGTTTAAAATCAGGAAAGGTGTGTCCCAGAACCCAGGGTTGCATTCTTTCACCATACTTACTCAATCTTTATGCATTGGCAAATAATCAGAGGAGATTATATGAAGAAGAACATGGCATCAAGATCAAAGGAAGTCTCATTAACAATCTGCGATATGCAGATGATACAACCTGGCTTGCTGAAAGAGAAAAAGACTTAAAATACTTACTGATGAAGATCAATGACCACAGTCTTTAGCATAGGTTACACCTCAATATAAAGAAACAAAAAAATCTCACCACCATACCAATGATAAATGAAGAAAAGATTGAAGTTGTCAAAGACTTCATTTTACTTGGAACCACTATCAACACTCATGGAAGCAGCAAGCAAGAAATCAAATGGCATATTGCATTAGACAAATATGCACACAAGACCTCTTTAAAATGTTCAATAGCAAAGATGTCAGTTTGAGGAATAAGGTGCACCTGACCCAGGCCATGGTACTGTTAATAGCTTCAAATGCATATGAAAGTTGGACAATGAATAAGGAAGACTGTACAAGAATTTATACATTTGTTATGGTGTTGGAGAATAATATTAAAAGTACAAAGAACTGCAAGATCAAACAAATCTTTCTAGGAAGAAGTGCAGAGTGTTCCATAGAAGCTAGGATGGCTAGACCTCATTTCTCATATTATCACGAGGAACCAATCTCTGGAGAAGGACACTATGCTTGATAAAGAAAAGGGTCGGTAAAAAAGAAGAAGACCCCCAAGGAGATGGATTAGCTCCCTAGCAGCAGTAATGGGCTCACATGGAACAATAATTGTGAGTTTGGAACAGGACCAGGCAGTGTTTCATCTTGTCGTACATAAGGATGCTGTGAGTCAGAACTGACTTGTTGGCACTAATAACAACAATAACAATACAGTATTCAGGGTGTGCACTGGCTCCATATGATAAACACTGGACTGAAAACCACAAGGTCCATGGTTGCAGTTCACCATCCAATCCACGGGAAAAAGATGAGACTTTTTGCTCCTGCAAAGATTTCTTGCCTTTGAAATCCTGTAGATGATTCTTATGAGTCAGAACTGGTTTGACTGCACTTAACAAGAACAATTGATATATTCAATTGCCTGGTGTGGCAATGTGGGATAATGCATTTGATAGCAAGGTTGATTTGAATTGAGAGGTCAGTGGTTCAAACTCACCAGCCGCTCCTCAGAAACATTATACAGAGAAATTAACAGTCAGAAATCATTCAAAGGCACTAAACAACAACAAATAGATAATGTGCTATTTGAGGGCAGGAATGATTAGAACACTGATTTTACAGGTAAGAAACCAGTAGCACTTAACAACAAGAACAAGAAAACTTGAATTTAAGAACTCGCCAAGTTAACATAGCTTTCAGAACTCACAAGTCACCACTCGTCTGTCAGTTTGTCACACTGTGTGGCTTGTGAGTTGCTGTGGTTCTGAAACCTATGCCACTGGTATTTTAAATACCGGCAGGATCACCCATGATGAACAGGTTTCAGATGAGTTTCCAGATGAAGACAGACTAGGAAGAAGGAGTGACAAACTACTTCCAAATATTTAGTTACTGAAAACCTTATGAATAGCAGAGAAACACTGTCAGATATAGTGCTGGAAAATGAACCCCTCAGGTTGAAAGGTACTCAAAATGTGACTGGGGAAGAGCTGCCTCTTCAAAGTAGAGTTGACCGTGATGACATGAATGGAGTAAAGTCCGTGGGAGAAAAGCCTGCGGGACCTTCATTTGCTAATGGGGCACAACTCAAAATGAAGAGAAACAGCTGTAAACATCTATTGAAAATCAGAACATGGAATGTATAAAGCATGACTCTGGGAAAAGTGGAAGTTGTCAAAAATGAAATGGAACGCATAAACATCGATATCTTAGGCATTAGTGAGCTGAAATGGACTGGTATTGGCCATTTTAAATCTTATGACCACATGGTTTATTGTGCCGGAAATGACCAATTGAAGAGGAATGATGTTGCATTCACTGTCAAAAAGAACATATCCAGATCAGCCATGAGGTACCCATGCCCCTATAGGAAAGTCCAGTTAATACCACTATTATTCAAATTTACGCACCAACCACTAAAGCCAGTGAGGATGAAATAGAAGAATTCTACCAAATAGAAGAAATTTAACCAATTTCAAGCTGAAACTGATCAAACATGCAATCAAGATGTATTGATCATTACTGATGATTGGAATGCAAAGGTTGGGAGCAAAGAGGAAGGATCAGTGGTTGGAAAATAATGGCCTTGGTGATAGAAATGATGCTGGAGAATGAATGATAAAATTCTGCAAAATCATTGATTTGTTCATTTCAACTATCTTCTTTAGACAGATAAGAGACAACTATACACATGGACCTCACCAGATGGAATACATAGAAATCAAATTGACTACATATGCAGAAAGAGACGATAGAAAAGCTCCATATCATCAGTGAAAACAAGGACAGGGGCAGACTGTAGAACAGACAATCAATTACTCTTATGCAAATTCAAACTGAAGCTGAAGAAAATGAAAACAAGTTCACGAAAGCCAAAATATGACCTTAAATACATCCCACCTGAATTTACAGATCATCTGAAGAACAGATTTGATACATTGAACACTAAAGACTGAATACCAGAAGAGTTGTGGGATGACATCAAGAATTTCTTATAGGAAGAAAGCAAAAAGTTATTAAGAAGATTAGAAAGAAGGAAAAGGTCAAAATGGATGTCAGAAGAGACACCGAAATTTGCTCTCCAGCATAGAGATGCTAAAACAAATGGAAGAAATGAGGAGGTCCAAGAGCTGAACAGAAAACTTCAAAGATCAGCTCGAGAAGATAAAGCTAAATATTACAACAAAATGTGCAAAGATCTGGAATCAGAAAACCAAAAAGGAAGAACATGCTCAGCATTTCTCAAGCTGGGGGAACCAAAGAAAAAATGCAAGCTTCAGTTTTCTTTATTGATGTATTGTCTGGGCAAATTATTGAATGATGCAGAAAGCATCAAGAGAAGATGGAAGGAATACAAAGAGTTAATGTTCAACCGTTTCAAAATGTAGCTTATAATCAAGAGCCAATGATATTGAAGGAGTAAGTCCAAGGTGCACTGAAGGAATTGGCAAAGAACAAGGCACCAGGAATTGATGGAATCAAAATTGAAATCTTCCAACAAAGTGAGGCAGCACAGGAGGCACTCATTCATCTCTGCCAAGAAATTTGAAAGACAACTATCTGGCCGACTGATAGGAAGAGAGCAGTATTTGTGCCAATTCCAAAGATAGGTGTCCCAACAGAATATGGAAATCATCGGAAAATCTCTGTGCTATCCCATGTGAGTAAAGTTTTACTAAAGGTAATACAGAAACAGCTGCAAGCATACATTGACATAGAACTTCCAGAGGTTCAAGCTGGATTCAGAAGAGGCCATGGAACGATGGATATCATTGCTGATGTCTGATGGATCTTGGCTGAAAGCAGAGAATATCAGAAAGATGTTTACCTATGCTTTATTGGCTATGCAAAGGCTTTCAATTGTGTGGATCATGACAAGCTACGGACAACATTGTGAAGTATGAGTATTCTGGAACAATTATGCTCTTGAGGAATCTGTACCTGTCTGGACCAAGAGGCAGTTTGTCGAACAGAACATGGGAACACTGAATGGTTTAAAATTAAAAAAAAATTTGAGGCAAGGTTGTATTCTTTCACCATACTTATTCAAACTGTATGCTGAGCAAATAATCCAAGAAACTAGATTATATGAAGAAAAACGTGGCATCAGAATTGGAGGACGATCATTAACAACCTGTAATATGCAGCTGATACAACCTTGCTTGCTGAAACTGAAGAGGACTTAAAACATTTACTGATGAAGATCAAATAGCACAGCCTTCAGTATGGATTATATCTCAATGTAAAGAAAACAAACATCCTCACCACTGGACTAATAAACAACATTCTTGTCAACAGAGAAATGATTGAAATTGTCAAGGACTTCATTTTTCTTTGATCAACTATAAACACTTGTGGAAGCAGCAGTAAAGAAATCAAACGATGTATTGCATTAGGCAAATCTACTGCATGAGACCTCTTTAAAGTATTGAAGAGCAATAATGTCAGTTTGAGGACTAAGGTGCGCCCGACCCAAGCCATGGTATTTTCAATAACCTTATACGTATGCAAAAGCTGGACAGCGAATAAGGAAGACCATAGAAGAATTGCTGCTTTTGAATTATGTTGTTGGAGGAGAATATTGTAATTGCCATGGGCTGCCAAAAGAACCAA
>NW_006408681.1:2623606-2629868 GCF_000296735.1 Chrysochloris asiatica
AGTGTTTTGTTCTGCTGTGCTTAAGGTTGCTATAAGTCGGTACTGACTCTATGGCACCTAACAACAACAAGAACAAGTTGATAAGTAGAAGATCTATAAAGTAAATTTAGAACTGAAACATTCCAGATCTGAATTACATTTCTGGGGAATGGGGGAGCACTATACAAGGTTTATCTTTGCAACTCCTTCATTGATGGTTTAAAAATGTATAAAAATCTCTGTTTTGTGTTGGGTACTCTCTTTGGGTGCAGAGTATTTTCAAAACAAGAAATCTCTCTGGTGATTTGCCAAAATGGAATAACCACACTCCTCCCAGTCTTCCCTCCTACAATAAAAAAATCTGTTGATGAGCACAACAAACAAAACTAGGAAGACTTTAAAAGAAAGAAAGAAGAAGATGGCTGCCTAAGTAACTTGGGATTTGAAGAAAGACATTATGATGAGTTCCGTGAATCCTTATTGTCATCTCTATATCTCAGATGAGGTGCTGCAGAAGTCTCTAAGGAGAATCATCATTGTTGTTGTTGTTAAGTGCCGTGGAGTCAGTTCCGACCCATAGTGACCCTGTACAGGGTTCCCGAGGGTGTAAATCTTTACGGGAGTAGAAAGCCTCATCTTTCTCCCGCGGAGCGACTGGTAGTTTCGGACTGCTGACCTTAAGGTTCGCAGCCCGATTCGTAACCACTACGCTACCAGAGCTCCTTAAGGAGAATCATCATTAGACATGAACAAAAATCACCAAGTCGAGCCTGTTTTCACTATCCAAAGAAAAGGGTGGCCTAATAACAACAAAAAGGACCTCTGGTAGCGCTTTCTGCTCCTGCAAAGATTTACAGCCTCAGAAACCCTATGCAGGATCCGCTATGAGTTGGAGTCAACTCCATGGCACATAACCACCACCACCATCTTACTTTAATCAAACACGAAGAGAGAAACCACATCACCCCTAAACTGCAGTGTCAGGGTAACTGAACGGGGAGTTGATCTTTCCTCCAACCTCCCTTTCCCTGTGGAAGCAGATGTTATGTGCCAGATTTCCCATTGGGTGGTGTCAGCATTGCCCTGAAACAGGAAGTTAATCATCCATCTCCTGCCTGGAAGAAACATGGGGCAGCACTCCAAGTCCCCTACCAGGCGGTATCCACAAGCTATGTGGGCAGATGATCTTCCGTTTCTTTGCAGAGGAACCAGGCAATGCTCTGATTATCCCACCAGGGTAATATCAGTGGAGCCCAACAATGAGCTAAGCCTCTATTACTACCTAGCATCATTGAGAATGAACTGACAAAGTAAGTAAAAAGGTCTAGTGTACACTCCATTCCCATCCTTATTGTATGTCAATTGGACCCAGTGGTGACCTGTACCTCTATCCCGACCCTTTAGCAGCAAAGTGATATGAGTTATCCCTTTGCTTCCTACCTTTCTGGTGGCAGCAGAGTTTAGCATAGAGCTGATCTTATAACCCCAGCTAGAGGCAACCAGGCAGTAGGAGTGTAGTGTCACATTTTCAAAGCAAATATGTCAGTGGAGTTAAGGAGAGAATTGAATTTCTACTCCACCTGTCTGGAAAAGTCAATGTGAATAATCAGTGCCTCACCTTTGCTGGATGGTTGTTGGAATTCAGAGGATAATGAATATTGAAAATCAAAGAAGAACTGTAGCCTTTGAATTATGGTATTGGTGAAAAATATTAAATATACCATGTACTACAAGAAGACCAAACGAATCTGTCCTGAAAGAAGTACAACCTGAATGCTTCTTAGATGCAAGGATGCTGAGATTTCATCTCATACACTTTGGACATGTCATCAGGAATGATCTCCCTGTAGAAAGACATCATGTTTGGTGAAGTAAAGAAAGCCACTAAAGGAAGACCCTTAACTAGATGGGTTGACCCAGTGGCTGCAACAATGGGTTCAAACAAAGGAATGACTATGAGACTAGCACAGGTCTGGGTAGTGTTTCAGTCTATTGTACATGGAACCTACTTGATGGCACCTAAGAAGTTAACTTCTGGTATTTATTTAACCCACTGTTATAGTCAATACTATTTACCTTATTCTTCAGCTTTTTCAAGGCTTATTCTTGAGAAAATAACATGATTTAACAGGAAAAAAAAATTCTTTATTTAAAATCCTCACCTATAAGATGTTTTAAAGTCACTTAATCTTTTCAGTTTTAGTTTCTTCATATTTGAAATTATGGCAATGATAAAAATATCAATGATTTCTGTCTTAGCTTATGTTCTCTTAAATGTAGGATTTAAGAAAATAATTATTTGCACTTTCTTTGGGAGGTACAATCTCAGGGCAATGAGAGTGAAAAAGGAAGTGTAGCTGGTAAGAAAGGGAATCTATGTAATGGGAGGTATAACTATACTGTGTACTCCTGCATGATGAAGTGCAGAGGCACAGCTGGTCACTTAGTAGGTGCTCCAATTCAGTCTCACAAGATGTCTTCAGAGAAACAATACACTGTGTCTCTAGACTGACCATCATTGGGAAGTATATGTTTATTATCAAGGAAATGGCTTACGATTGTACAGTCCCAGGTTCCTAGTGGAATAAAGTAAGTCCTTTTTGCATGTCCATTATATTATGAGCAGGCCACACACCCAAGGGAACATCCTGTCAATTGATTGGCTGCTCATAGTCAATCATCATAGAATTAACTATCAACTGTCAAACAACTGGTAATCCTGGCCCAATCAAGTTGACACAAAACTTTAACTATCACAGTCCACCCCTTGTGGGTTTGAGAAAATAATTGTTTGCACTTTCTTTGGGAGGCACAATCTATAAATCATATGCATAATCTCTAAATAAAGAAAATTGTAAAGTATTACTTCCTCCTAACACACTTGTTCCTAACACAATATAATTAAAGAGCTTAAAACTGAAAATGCACTGGCTCCATTTACATCTTATATTTCACAAATGAAAAAGGTAAAAAATATTTGATGCACACATACAAAACAAAAATAAACCAAAAAAATTATACATTCCTAACAACTACAGTCCTTGTTTCTGCAATGGATCATGTGGTAGTAGCCCATATTTAACACTACCTTCTTCAACTACCCATTCCATATTCCTTTTGCCCTCAGCAACTGCCAAACAATTGGGAATCATGGCCCAATCAAGTTGACACAGAACCTTAACAATCACAGATGGATTGTTTTTTTTGCTTGTTTGATTGATTTTCTGAGTCCTGCTGTGCTATGTAGGATAAGCACTGGGTTGCTAACTGCAAGCTTATCAATGGTTCAAACCCACCAGCTACTTTTTGGAAACCATATACAGGGTTGCTATGTGTCAGAATCATCATCATTGGGAGGAAGATAAGGAATTTATCTGTTGGCTCCCTCATGTATGTTGTTTGCAATTGGTCAAATTCCTACAGAGGAATTAACTTTGGAAGCTGCTCAGGAATTCAAATCCCATATCCTGTCACATGGCAGTAATCAAGAGTTGGGAAGTAGGAGTGGTGGGAGGAGTAAGAGACTCTAGTTATGAGGTTAGTTAGCCTGAGGAGGCAGAACCTCCCATAGTAGCTGTGTTCTGCTACAGCACTAGCTAAGGAGAAGCAAAGCAGCCAGGAGCTCAAAAATCTTAACATGTGTATGTTGTTGTTGTTGTTAAGTGCCGTCGAGTCGGTTTCGACCCATAGCGACCCTGAACAGGGTTTCCGAGGCTGTAAATCTTTACGGGAGCAGATCGCCTCATCTTTCTCCAGCGGTGTAGCTGGTAGTTTCGAACTGCAGACCTTGCGGTTCGCAGCCCGATTCGTAACTACTACGCTACCAATATATTTGTTACAATCTCACAGAGTGAAGTCAGATATAGGACTGTATAAATAATAGTTATCAATTTTTGTCCACTGTTTATTGTATAGTAGGGCATAAGGAAGATGTGGAAGCAGTAGAGGAATTTTAGATGAAGCTTCTCAAACCAAAATGGACAATGTTCATCATCTATTCTGAAGAGAAGCATCACATACCATTGTGTATCTGGAATGTAAGGGATTACAAATGCTTCTGTGTGTGTGTGTGCAGTACTTAATTACCTTAAAAAAGTACCTAGAAGTTGAGCATGAAAATAATGAATCTGTTAGCTATTATCAAGATCATTAAAAACACAAAGAAAACTTCTTTACTTAAAAATGTTTATAAATATAGAAACCTTTGTTCCCTATTGTATAGATTATATTTTCAAAAGGTGTCCACACCAAAATATCTTATTTCACATGTTCTTCTTACAATGAGATATTGATGTTTCATCTTAAGTAGATATGTTTTTTGTCCCCTCCCTTGCTATTGAGAAGACCTGTGTAATTGCTTCAACCAATAAAATGCAGTGGAAGAGATACTGCTGTGTATCTGCCAAGGCTGGGTCATAAAAGGTGAAATAGCTTCCCTCTGGCTCTCTCTCTCAGGATCTGTACCTTGGGAGCCCTGAACCAACATGTTAGAAGTCCGGCTACCCAAAGATGCTAGACTAGAGAGATTATGTGGAGGGACTACAAAGAAGCAGAGAGCGAGAGACGCTTCAGGAGCTGCCAGTGTTCCAGTCCAACTGTTTGAATCTTCCAGCCCGGGCAATAGACTTGTAAGTGAAGAAATCTTTGAGATGACCCTGCCGCTAGCCACAGTCTGACTGCAACCTCAGGGACATCCAAACCAGAACTGCTTGCTGAGCTGTACCAAATTTCCAACTCCCAGAGACCACGACAGTAAAAGAAACAAAAACAAAACCCAAGATTTTAAATCTAAGCTACTGAATTTTAGTATAATATGTTTGCAGTCACAAACTGCAACACCTATGATGTGATAGGTGCTCTGATTTGAAACTTACCACTAAAATTGTTTTTAAAGTATTCCATTTTCTTTTTTTGTTTGTTTTAAAAAAATTGATCCTAATCATTTTATTAGGAGTTATGGTGGAGAGTCAAGGTAAGCACTGGACTGCTAACCAACAGGTCAGCAATTCAAACCCATAGGCCATTCCATGGGAGAAAGATGAGGTTTTCTGCTCCCATAAAGCTTTTCATCTTCAGAAATCCTATACAGGGTCACTGTGAGTCAGAATCAATTATGTGACAGTGGTGGCATGAGAATCATTTTATTAATATATAAGGTATTTATTAAGTGCCTCTTCATTATACAAACAATGCATTCAAATGCAAGGTATACAAAGTGAACATAATGGTTCCTGAGCTGATGGAATTTCAGTTTAGTTGGGAGGTGAGGTCTATATGATTACAAAGAACTGGAGACTAAGATGCAAGTCTCATATGTAACACAGAGATACTAAGCACTTTCCAAAAACTATTCTCCTACTGGGTGGAAAAATAAACAAACATTTTTCACTATGCACAGGATGATTTAGTGTGCCATTAATGAAGCTTGAGCTTCAGAGTCTTTCACTTGTTTAATAAGTCTTTTCAATGTCCTGGGAAAGAAAGTGACTTTATTCACCTGGATATTACATATATCCATATATCCATATTCCTCACTTATTGACATGGTTAGATTCCAAAACCAGGCCATTATGTGAAAATTGGCATTACATGAAAATGGAAAATGACCACATCAGATGAAAAAAATGGAGGATAACTAATTACATCAGTGCATACTGCCAAATAACATCATTACATTACTAACAGATTGCCTCATACATCACTGTCAATGCCCTGAGAGTCACGGCCCAGCCAAGTAGCAACACATTACTGTCCAGTTGCACCAGTTTATTACTGACAGATGTATATCTTTAACACATAAATATTTAGATAGTTGATTTTTTGCTATTTTTCTAAATGAAAAATGTTGGATAATGAGATCATTGAAAATGTTGAATAATGAGATCCTTGAAAAGTGAGGATACTCTCTCAAATGTATATGTCGTGGAGATGGTTCCAATTCATAGTGACCTTGAACGGGTTTCCAAGGTTGTAAATAAAGGAACAGAAAGCCTTAATTTTCTCCTGTGAAACAGCTGGTAGTTTTGAACTGCTGACCTTGAGGTTAGCAACTTATAACCATTATATGCTCCCATAGCTCCTTAGCATATCTATATATATGCCGTGGAATCAGTTCCGACTCATAGTGACCCTGTACAGGGTTTCCAAAGGTGTAAATCTTTATGGGAGCAGAAAGCCTCATCTTTCTCTTATGGAACAGCTGGTAGTTTCAAACTGCTGACTCTGAGGTTAGCAGACCAGTTCGTAACCACTACACTACCAGAACGCTCTCTCTCTCTCTCTC
>NW_006408681.1:2630098-2645419 GCF_000296735.1 Chrysochloris asiatica
CTACCAGAGCTCTTTCTCTGTATATGTAGGAGTCGTGGTGTGGCCCTATGAGTTAATGCACTGGACTGTAAGGTTAGTTTTAACTACAAGGTTGGCAGTTCAAGCTCACCAGCTATTCCTTGCAAATTCTATATAGGGCTTCTGTGCATTGGAACCCAATCGATGGCACTAAACAACAAAAAATAAATGTATGTATATATATACACATACATATGTGGAATCCTTTTGTGGTACTGTAGGATAAGCACTGGACCACAGGCAGGTTAAACCATATATTTGGTAGTTCAAACTTACCAGCTGCTCCTCAGAAACCTTATACAGGATCACTATGAATCAGAAATGGCTTGACACACTTAACAACTATATGTATATGTTGTTGTTGTTAGGTGCCATCGAGTCAGTACCGACTCATAGCAACCTTATGCACAGCAGAACGAAACACTGCCCAATCCTGAACCAACCTCATTACTGTTGCCACGCTTGAGTCCATCGATGCTGCCACTTGGCCAATCCATCTCGTTGGGGGTCTTCCTCTTTTTCTCTGATATATATCACACACACACACACACACACACACACACACACACAGACCTTATGTGTCACTGTAGGAAAAAGACTGGACTTCAAATCTGTTTGAACCTCAAAGTTGAAGATTCAAGCCCCTATACAGGGTTGCTATGAGTCAGGACTGACTCAACCATTCCAAAGAGAGGTAACTCAATGGAATGTGGAAACCACTGGACAATATCATCAATATTACATGTAAGTGAAATTTTGTTAAAAGATAATTAAAAAAAAAAAAAAAGGCTACATCAGGTCATTGGTAGGGAACTTCCAGAGGTACAAGCCAGATTCAGATGAGAACATAGAATGAGGAATATAACTGCTGAAGTTAGATGTATCTTAACTGAAAGCAGAGAATGCCAGAAAGACATTTACTTGTGCTTTATTTACTTTGCAAAGGCTTTTGATTGTGTGGATCATAACAAGCTTTGGTCAACATTGCAGAGGATAAGTATTCCAGAACACTTAATTGTTCTCATGAGGAACCTGCACATAGATCAAGAGGCAGTTGTTTGAACAAAACAAAGGGAAACTCTATGATTTAAAATTAGGAAAAGTGTGCACCATGGTTGCATTCTTTCAAAGTACTTTTCAATCCATATATTAAGCAAACAATTCAAGAAGCTGTATTATATGAAGAAAAATGTGGCATCAGTTCTGGAGAAAGACTCATTAACAGTCTGTAATATGCAGATGATATAACCTTGCTTGCTAAAAGCAAAGAGGACTTAAGATACATACTGATGAAGATCAATGACCACAGCTGTTCGTATGCATTGTACCTCAATGTAAAGAAAACAAAAATCCTCACCACGGGATCAATAAACAACATCAAGGTAAATGGATAAAAGACTGAAGTTGTCAAAGATTTCATTTTGCTTGATTCAACCAACACTCATATAAATAGCAGTCAAGAAATCAAAGGACATAGTGCATTAAGAAAATGTACTGCATATGACATCTTTAAAGTGTTCAAGTGTAAAGATGACAGTTTGAGGACTAAAGTGCACCTGATCCAAACAATTGTGTTTTCAATAACCTCATATACATGTGAAAGTTGGGCGATGAATAAAGAAGACCATAGAAGAGCTGATGCAATTGAGTTACAGTTTGGGGAGAATATTAAAAACAAATATATGTTGGAAGAAGTATATCTAAATCTTCCTTAGAAACTGGGATGGCCAAACTATGTATCTCATAACTTGAACATATTATTAGAAAGGACCAGTCCCTGGAGAAAGATAGCATTCTTGGTAAAGTGGAGAGTCAGCAAAAAAGAGGAAGACCTCCAATGAGATGGATTGGCACAGTGGCAGCAACAATGGGTTCAAGTGCAGCAACAACTGTGATGTCAGTATGTTTTGTTCTGTTGTGCTGTGAGTCGGTCGCTATGAATCAGTACCAACTTGATGACACCAAACAACAAATAATATATACATTGTTGTTGCTGTTCTTATGTGTCGTCAAGTCGGTTCTGACCCATACCGACCTTGTATAGAGTTTCCAAGGAGCAGCTGGTGAGCTTGAACTGCTGACCTTGCAGTCCAAACGGCTTTGCAGTCTGGCACATCAACCCACAGTGCCACACATAGGCAAATTAAAAAGCACTGCTGCAAGGGTTTCAGTTCATATATGCACAGATTTTTTTCCAAATACCATGTGTTTAAACAGGTCTCTACGTTATCAGTGGATGGCTGCAGACATGTCCTCTCAGTAATTCACTCATCTTTAATATTATTAGGGTGCCTTCTAAAAAAATGTCCAATCAAATCAGTGGTTTCCACAGTTTGCTGGGTCAGTTCAAGACAAGGAGAGGGGTCAACTCAAAATGTTATGGCTACAGTTTTTTTTTTTAATTCCTAGGGAATAATATTAATAGATTTTCTCAAAGGACACAGCATGATCACTTGGGCTTATGAAGACATTTTAATAAAATTGAAAATGCATTAATGAGAAAAAGGCCAGGAAAATTTCATCAAGGAAATTTTTCTACAATAATGCACCTGTTCCATTCTTTGAGAATTTCATTGAGAAATCTTACTCCATCTATCCTATAGCTCTAAACTTACCACTTCAAAGTTAGTTTTGTTTAAAAACACTCAAAGAACATTTCAAAGGAACACAGTTTGAGTACCTTGAGGATGCCCAAACTGTCATTTGAGTTGGTATAAATTGAAACATGCAGAATTCCGAAGGGAAGGATTAAAGAGATAGAAGTCTAGGCCATTGTAAGTATATAGACCTAGATGGAGGATATATCCAGAAATAATAGATCCTGCACATTTTGATATGTATATATTTTAAACTTTATTATGCATTGAGTGAAGATTAACTGACAAACTATACATTCAACAGATTATATGCTTTGTTTCATTTCAATGATTACAATTCCCTCTCTGCAACAACAGTTATCCTACTTCTTCCTTGTGCCTTCCCTTTTGCATCTTATATTTCACAAATGAACAAAGTAAAAATATTTGATTTGCACACACAAAACAAAATATGTATTCATTTAAATATCCTAAGATCACATTCTGCATGCTAACCTCCTATATACAGTCACATATCCTTACCCAGTCCATGGGCCTAGAGCCTGAAGTTGTTCTATCTCTCCATGCCATCGCCTTTGCCACCATCTCTGCTGTCTCTGTTTTTCTAGGTAGAAATTGCATACTCTACTCTTGTGCTTCCTTCTTGGTGGTCCTGCGATTGTCAGAGTGATCCTGAAATGAAAGATTACTCCCTCCTTTTAGTTACACATCTTCTATAACGAGTGTGACAATCACAATTAAGTCTGCAAACAATCACTCACAATTGAGTCTGCAAACAATCACTTACAATTGAATCATAAAATACTATCAGTATCATCTCCCATTCCTTTAACCAGATCCATGTGGCATAGAGGGAAACCAGTCAGTGGGGATTCTACCCTACTGTCCCCATTCTTCCTTCTAAAACTGAGCATACTCATGAAAATTTGTAAGCCAACCACTTCATGCCTTTATGTTGTTGCTGTTGTTATGTGCCATCGAGACAGTATAGCCCTCGAGTTTTGATAGACAATGTCTAGATTGCCTGTCCCTATCAACCCAGAGCTCTGAGGAAGTAAGCTTGTTCCTTGATATGAAGAATCCATCCATTCTGGTTGAAATGTTGAGCAACTGCATCCATAAACAAAGTTCCAGTTCATCAAATTGTAACAATTTACACTTTCTCACAGTAGCAAGCATCTTTATATTCACACATTTGCTATTTTTAATAAAAATTTCTATGTATAGTACTATTTTATGACTTATCCTCATGCATGTATCCTCTCTCTATATATATACATATAACATATAGATGGATCCCCTCCTTGTAATACATAGGTGACTTTGAAAAGTTCATGGAAAAATTCAATTTTTCCATGAATTTTTGGAAGTCCCCTCATATATATACTAAATTCTTGAGTGGTCTCTAAAGTCAGTAGGATATACACAAGGCCATGTGGACTTGTTTTTAGTTTCAAATTTAACTTGAACTTACATATAAGCCATTGATGGTTTGTTCTGAAGTTAGCATGTAGCCTTATTATGAAAGATGATATTGAACGTCTCTATTGCCTTTTTCCACAGCTGTAGTTGATTTGGTTCCTGTTTATTCCATCTGGTGAAGTCCATGTGTATAGTCATCATTTATGCGGTTGAAAAAAGGTATTTCTGATGACAAAGTCATTGGTCTTGTAAAATTCTATAATGTTTCAGGCATCATTTCTGTCTTAAGCCTATATTTTCTAACTACTGATCTTTTTTTTTTTTTCCCAATCTTTGCATTCTAGTCACCAGTAATGAGCAATACATCTTGATTGCATGTTTGATTAATTTCAGACTGCAAAAATTAGTAAAAACCTTTAATTTCTTCATCTTTGGCAATAGTGGTAGTTGTTTAAATTGATGCATTTGTACAGTAAAAAAAAAAAAAAAAATTAACTAAAGTGGTTACATCCTATCTCTTTTTCCACTCTGGTTTTCTCTCCATTGCACTTCCTGTCCTGTCAGATAGTGTTGGGAAGCCATGGGCATTTTTATTATCTTGCTAAGATAGATTTTGAGTTCAATAAGTCATATTTATGTTATTATCAATGAATTCTATATAAAGTTAAGCAATTGCCATTTATCCTGGTATAAGAAGAGTTTATAGGCCAATTTTTTATGTCCTTTGTGCTTATTCAATCATTTCCTTGAAATAAAAGTTCAGAACCAGAAGTTGTATTGTGATGTGAGACCATCCCTTAACCCCAGCATTCCCATTAGAAGTACAGGGGTCTCTGAAAAGAAACATTGTTTGACATGTATGGTGCTGAAATCTGGTCTGTGAAAAATTCTAAACACTGGATGTGTAAAATTAAAAGCAGTTCTCACTGATTTCTGGTCAGAAGAGAAATTCTCTCCTCAGAAGAAATCTCCAACAAGTGCTCTGTATAATTATAAACACAATTGTTCAAAAGGTGGTGAATAGCTCAAGTATTACATGATTCAGAAAAATTGTATAGTATTTTATTATCTAAGTATAAAATGAACAAAAAATTTAAATCTTTGCCAATGTATTCATATGATTCACGCCTCTTTATTAATTAGATTAACCAATAAGCTAGAAATTTATTCATTAATGGTATTCAAAATTGATTTTCTCCTTTTGATAATGTAGTGTTTTGGGAATGGGCTAAAAAAAAAATTCTAAAGTTTACCTCTCCATGTCAAAATAATTTCTGTACAATTCACTGCTCATTTTATTTGGTTTTATTTTATATTATATGTATATTTAACTTTATTTTTCTCCATTCTTTAATCAATAAATATGACAAAAGAAGATATCTTTCCTTGTTTGTCCAAATCATGAGTGTGTGACTTTTCCATTTGTTTTAAATTTGTGACAATTGTCAACTTCATTATAAATAAATAAATAATTACTTTAATTCCTAGTTTTAAAATTCTTGTTACTAAAGAAAGGTCTCTAAATTCTAGAAGCTTCAGGCCTCACATCCTGGATGCATCCTTGACTGTGGATGGGGAAGAGAAGTGAAGGGACCTGTTAAAACATGTCATCTTTGAGAATGCTACTCTGGTAACTGAAACTTGAGTTAAGTACACTTTTGTTTTCCACATTGTCCTATGCTCACAAATTTCAGTCAGGTACATATATTTACTTTAAGCCTCACAGAATCTCTGTGAGAAAGCAATTATTATTACTGAAATTTTAGGCAGAATAAAACTTAAATACCAGGTTAGTAAGTAACTTGCCCCAGGACATGGGTGTGTAGCTAAGCTCTGCTCTTTCTCTTCTGTAGCATCAACTCTTTCTAGAGTCAAAACACCTTGCTGGTGGGGATGTGCCATGGAGTTGGTTCCAACTCATAGCAACCCTGCAAAGGGTTTCTGAGGCTAGTCAGTTTTATTTCATTATGTTGTGGGATCTTAGTGGCTGGTTGCCTATTTTCCATCTGCTACTACAAGGGGGCTTCAAAACATTCATAGAAAAATTCTATTGTCTTTTAATTCCATTTTCCATGAACATTTTGAAGCCCTTTCATATTTTCTCCTGTATAAAAAGATGGTATCAATGAGAGGAAATTTACTATGCAAATATAAATCATTGTTATGTAAGTAATTGACTTTATGACTTTTCCCAAAGCCAATGATTGTTTTCCTCTTCCTGGCTATTGATTACTAAAGCCTTTCATCTTGTTTTCTTTTTCTCCCATTTCTCCTGTCCTTCTTTTCACTGTTAATTACACTGAAAGATTTGCACTTTCGTTTATAAAACTTAATTTTATCATTAGAGCACACCTAGTTAGGTAAATGTTATTATACCCATTTTACAGATGAGTAGCACACAGGAGTGCTTAAGGCTATATAACCAGATAATAATAGAGTTGTAACTTTCTTCCAGTATCCAAAAGTTGGAGAAAAAAATACTATAAAATTTTAATCAATTTTAACCCTGGGACCACTGCCATAAAAAAGGAATCCATTACTTGCAGGAAGAAATGCATTTAATTCAGGTCCCCTTACTGCCCTAAAGGGAGCAAATTATAATTTTCGTGATTAAGCTTTTAGAGTAAGTATTTCCATCGAAAGACGCTGTGTCTGATTCACCTGCCAGTACAAAAGTGAAGCTATCAAACATTTGGTGCCCAGCTGGCTAAAGAAGATTAAACTCCGGAAAGGTATTTAAATAAAATTTAAATAATTCATAATTTTCCTTCCTCTGAATAGTAAGGCATCTGTAGTGCAAGTGAAAGAAATAAAGGTGACGTCTTCAGTAGAAGGCTGAGTTATAGAGGGAAGAGTATCTGGAATCTGGTTTTTTTCTATGCATATTATAACATACAAAGAGAGCTGATATCTTTTCTTTATAAATCTCCAACCTAACTATTCTTCCAAAGTGGTTTAATTTAAAGTGAAAATGCACAGAGGATGCAGGGTTTATATTGAGAACAGAATTTGGTTGCTGTATTTTCAGAGACTATTGACAAAGGTGTTGTAGGATAAGCACTAAACTGCAAACCACAAGTTCAAACCTACCAGTCACTCCTTGGAAATGCTATTCAGGGTCCCTGTGAATCAGAACCAACTTGACAACACTTAACAACAACAACAGCAACATTGAAAAAGCAGATTACAGTTTAGGATTGTTAACACACTGTTGTAAAAGAAAGAGTTGATGCAAGTTCCTCATCTGAGAAAGGCTTAGAGAATACAAAGAAGACCCTTTCAATACTAGAAGGGCAGATGTTTAGCTCTAAAGGGCAAAAAGGAGGAACTATGGGTGAAACATGGAGTGGATCAGATTAAAAACCTTTTTTACAAGGAATGCTGTTCAGTCGTGGAACACGTTGATTCATTAGGCAGGGCTTTTTGGTGTTGAAAGAACTCAAGCCCAGGATGGTGACCAGGGATGTTGATGTCTAGTCTCCTACTTTGGGCAGAAAGACATTGAATGACAGGATATTGAAGATCTCTTATATTGCTAATAGTCTGAGATAAATAGTTTTTGATTCTGTCATTCCATTGAAAGCATGCACAGTAGATTGTTGTTCCTCCCTGTGACTTCAACTGTCTTCATCATTCTTCTGCCAACCTCTCTCTTGTTGTACATTACCTTCCTTGTCACCTGTGATACAATGTTTTCTATACAGTAAATGACTTTCCTTTACCTCTCATTCCTGGTAACCATCAAAGAATGTTTCTTATAGAATGAAAACCTCTTCTTGAATTTTTATAAAAGTGATTTAATTCAACATTTTTCCTTTTGTTATTGACTAATTTCACTCAACATAATGCCTTCCAACTTCATCCATATTATGAGGTGTTTTACACATTTATTGTTATTCTTCAATGTTGCATAGTATCCATATGGATGTAATCAAAGTTTATCCATTCTTTCACTGATGAGCATTTAGTCTGTCTCCATCTTTTTGCTTTTGTGAATAGTGTTTCATGGGTGTGCATAGATCTACTTGTGTCATGGCTCTCATTTCATGGAGATATATAATAAGTAAAGGAATTGCTGGGTCATATGATATTGCTATTTCCAATTTTTAATCTTCTTGCAGTCTTAATGTTGCATTGTTTTTCATATGGGCCAGTATCTTGGATTATTTATTCACCCTACAGATTGAATAAATATGGTGAAGGAATATAATTCTGATACATATCTTTTCTGATTTTAAACTATGCAATGTCCCTTTCTTCTGTAACAATGACTCCCTCTTGATCTATGTACAGGCTCCACATGTGCATAGTTAAGTGTTCTGGAATTTCTACTCTTTGCAATGTTATGCATAGTTTGTTATGATCCACACAGTGAAATTCCTTTTCATAGTCAACTATGACTATGAAATTCCTTTTCATAGTCACAGTTAACACATGTTAACATCTTTCCGGTATTCTTTAATTTCAGCCAACATTCATCTGACATCTACACTGATATTCCTCATTCTATGTCATCTTTTGAATCCAGGTTCAAGTTCTGGTAGTTCCCTGTTAATGTACTGCTGCCTCTGTTTTGGAATGATCTTCAACAACAAAAATTTACTTGCTTGTTACATTAATGACATTGTTTGATAACTTCTGAGTTCTGTTTGATTATCTTTTTTTGTCATGGACACAAATATGGATCATTCCAGTTGTGAGAACAGGTAGCTAGCTGACTTCCAAGTTTTTTGACATAGACTTATTTCTAATATTGCATTCATTCATTGAAACATCTCAAGTGGTGATCTGTTAACTCCTGGAGATTTATTTTTCTCTAAGTCTTTCAATGCAGCTTGGACTTCTTCCTTCATTACTCTTAGTTATCTAATGTTGCTATAACAGGAATACCACAAGTGTAAGGTTTCAACAAAGAGAAACATGTTTTCTCACAGTTTTGGAGCCTCCAAGTCTGAATTCAGAGCACTGGTACTGGAGAAAGGTTCTTGTCTCCTTTCTGCATCTGTAGACCAACTGTTCCTTAGACACCTCCAAGTGTCTTGGCATCAACTTTTCTCTGAATCTGTGAGCTTCATATTGTAGGACCCCATGTCCAAGGGACACACTCCATTCCTGGCTCTTCTTTCTTGGTGGCAGTAACGTCCCTCTAAACTCTGCTTGCTTGTCTAATCTCCTTTATTTATCAAAAGAGATTGACTCAAGATGCAACCTAATCCCTTATATTCCCTCTGGCCTCATTAACATCATAGAATTGAGGATTTACAACACATAGGATAATTACATCAGATCAGATCTCATCATGGAAATAATTACTACATCTTAACTGTGAAGCCACTGAAAATCCTGAACTAGTCATGTTGACACAAAACCTTAACTATCACAAGTACCATCGGTTCTTGACCATATGCTACTTCTTGAAATGTTTGCATGTCAACCAATTATTTTTGATACATACCAACTGTGTATTCCTTCCATCTTTTTTTTTGATACTTCTTGTTTCATGCAATACTTTCTTTGCCCATAGAAACCTTCAACATTGTAATTTGAGGCTTGTATTTTTTCTCGTTCTTTCAGCATAAGAAATGCTGAAAATCCTCTTTTCTTTTGGTTTTCTAACTTCTTTGTACATTTTAATATAATACTTTGTATTCTCAAGCTGCCTTTTGTAATTTTCTGTTCAACACTTTTACCTTCTCATTTTTCCATTTGCTTTAGCTTCTCTATGTTCAAGAGCAAGTTTCGATCTCTTCTGACATTTAATTTGGTCTGACTGACTGATGAGTAATGGATCAGAACCCTAGATCAAGTTAGTTGTTTGAATCTCCAACTGGTAAATTATGTAAATGAGTCATATATACATTCTGATTATTATAAACCCACACCAGTTTCTTTATGTATTTAGCTATGGAGCCCTTTCTTGCTTTCTCAGACTATTGCTGTGTAAATGACCCTCAGCTACCATTTTGATATTTAATCATTCTGAGTTCCAATGCAGCTTAGCATTTTACATTCACACACATGCATACAAAACACACAGCCTCAGTGACTAGAGTAGAAACTGTAGGCATCAACATGACTTTATTATTTAAAACATCATTTACTGACAGCTCCAGCAAAGCTTTTGATCATGCCAAGCTGTGTGGTTCAATGAAATCCATGTATAGAATCCTGTCTAGCTGCAGAAAGATTGCATGAGAGAAGGCTGAATGGTTCAATTGCTGTTATTCTAAAGCCAGTATTCAGAGGAGAGTATTAGTATTCACAAACATCAAAAGAATCGGTAGAATGGAAATTGACCCTGTCTTGTAATATAAACAGGTCAGCTGTTTGAGAGTTTTCAAAGACAGTTATGATGTAATAGCCTATATACAGTACTCACAGTCTAATCTGTTTTAAGCTTCTCCTCTGGCATTTCTCTTTCCCAGGAATGAAATAAAAGGATAAGTGAATACAGATAAAGAAGAGAGCTCATCCCTTTTGCCCTTTAAGAAATGGCCTACTGTCCATTCTCCACAGGGATATGGCATTGGTGGAAAATTCAATATTTAACATCACCGAGGCTGTTTTCTCGGAGGCTTTCTTTTCATGTGCGATGTTATCATCTTGTGATTTACGATCTCTGCCACTTTCCTGACATTTTTTCCTAAAATTTTCATTGTTCATAAGTGTACATGACACCAAGCGAATAACCAACATGGATTGAGTTGGTTGCAGGTGCAGCAGACATTTTAAATGAGAACACAATTAAGTGGAAATCTGAGTTCCAGCCAGCAGGATGTTAACAATAATACAGTGCACTGGGGTGCCGTACAGTATTGATCCTGGGGTGTTTCTATAAGCAGTGGCTCACAGTGCTTTGCCACAAAAAGATGCACATGTTTCAGTAGGGCCATTTCCCACTCACAGCGAAAGGTTGTGGGAGGATCTGGGCTGAGCTAATTCATTCAGATGTAAAACGTAAGTCAAGGATGAAATTATACCTTGTTTTCTCTAGGTTATCTTTTCACTTAAAATTGGCTGATTTTACTAGCTTCTTGACACATCCCCTGCCTCTCCCCACCCTCACCCCCACATATCCTATAACAATTATTGGTGAACATAAAAACTTAGAGGAATGAATTAATTTGCATGGAAAAATATAAAATTACAGCTTTACCCAAAGTGACTTTTCCTAAATTTGAAGGAGAAAAGCTGCCAAGAAATTGCAATTGGCTGAAATGCAGACTGATTTAACTCATTTCTATAAAAGCATGGAAGTTGAACACAGAGTTATAACATCATATGTGACTATTCTAGGCCAATCTTTTTAGGGGACAAGTTTCATCTGTGAGACTTAGACCAAATGTTACTTATCATTCAGGCACAGTTTAAGAGGTTCATAATTGCAAGTCATTGCATTGGGCAAATCTACTGGAAAAGACCTCTTTAAGGCATTAAAAACCAAAGATGTCATTTTGGGGAGTAAGGTGTACCTGGCCCAAGCTAGAGTATTTTCAATTGCCTCATATGCTGTGAAAACTGAACAATGGAAAAGAAGACGGAAGAAGTATTGATGCATTTGAATTATGACGTTGGCAAAGACTATTAAATGTGCCATGGACATCCAGGAGAATGAAAAAAATGTATGTTGTAAGAAGTCAGAATGCTGCCGAGAAACAAGGATGGGCAGATGTTATCTCACATACTTTGGACAAGTTATCAAGAGAGACCAATCTCTGCAGAAGGGATCATGCTTGGTAAAGTAGAGGGTCTGCAAAAAACAAAACAACTCCCATGTAAACTATCACATAATTCATAATAAAACAATTTTAAAAAAATGGCAATTAAAATCTGGATGGTGCAGGACTAGGCACTGTTTCACTAAATTTTACATAATGTCACTATGATTTGGGACTAGGAAACATCCCCAAACAGCAGCAACAACATGATTACAAGACAGGTAAAATGGTTGCTGAATTTTTGATATTGTTGAAGAGTTTTAAATTCTTTCACAATCCATACCTTAGACCTCTAAAGATATTTCACTCAAGCATTTCATAAAAAATGGGTTGTTGTTGTTGTTGTTGTTGTTATTAGGTACCATGGGGTCAATACTGATTCATAGCGACGTTATGCACAGCAGAACAAACCTGGGCCAACCTCACTACTGTTGCCAAGCTTGAGCCCAACGATGCTGCCACTTGGCCAATCCATCTTGTTGAGGGTCTTCATCTTTTTCTCGGACCCTCCACCTTACCATACATGATATCCTTCTCCAGTGACTGGTCCCCCCTGACAATATGTCCAAAGTATGAGACACAAAGTTTATCTATGTTGGTCTCTAAGGAGTGCTCTGGCTGCACTTCTTCCAAAACAGATCTATTGGTTCTTTTGGCAGCCCATGGCACTTACAATATTCTCCTCCAACACCATAACTCAAAAGCATTAGTTCTTCTATGGTCTTCCTTATTCACTGTCCAGCTTTCACATGCATATGAGGTTATTGAAAATACCAAGGCTTGGGTCAGGCGCACTTTAGTCCTCAAGCTGACATCTTTGCTCTTAATCACTTTCAAAAGGTCTTGAGAGCAGATTTGTCTAATGCAATACGTAGTTTGATTTCTTGACTGCTGCTTCCATGAATGTTGATAGTTGATCCAAGAAGAACGAAGTCCTCGACAAATTCAATCTTTTCTCCATTGATAAGAATGTTGTTTATTGGTCCAGTGGTGAGGATTTTTGTTTTCTTGACATTGAAATGTAATCCATACCAAAGGATTACTGATCTTCATCAGTAAATGTTTTAAGTCCTCTTGACTTTCAGCAAGCAAGGTTGTATCATCTGCATATCACAGGTTGTTAATGAGTCTTCCTCTAATCCTAATGCCATGTTTTTCTTCATAGAACCCAGCTTCTTGCATTATTTGCTCAGCATACAGATTGAATAAGTATGGTAAAATAACACAACCTTGTTGCACACCTTGCTTAATTTTAAACCATTCAGTGTTCCCCTGCTCTGTTTGAACAACTACTTTTTGGTCCAGGTAGAGATTCCTCATGAGTACAATTAAGTGTTCCAGAATATTCATACTTTGTAATGTTGTCCATAGCTTGTCATGATCCACACAATCGAAAGTCTTTGCGTAGCCAATAAAGCACAGGTAAACATCTTTCTGATATTCTCTGCTTTCAACCAACATCCATTAGACATCAGCAATGATATCTCCCATTCCATGGCCTCTTCTGAATCCAGCTTTAACTTCTGGAAGTTCTCTGTCTATATATGATTGTAGCCATTTCTGTATTACCTTTAGCAAAACTTTATTCACTTGAGATACCAAAGAGATTGTCCTATGATTTCTCTGTTCGGTCACCTCTCTTTGGAATGAACACAAATATGGATGACTTCCACTCAGTCGGCCAGATAGTTGTCTTCCAAATTTCTTGGCAGAGATGAACGAGTGCCTCCTGTGCCACCTCACTTTCTTGAAAGATTTCAATTTTTATTCCATCAATTCCTAGTGTTTTGTTCTTTGCCAATTCCTTCAATGCACATTGGATTTCCTCCCTGAGTATCATTGGCTCTTGATCATCAGCTACCTCTTGAAATGGTTGAACATTAACTATTTCCTTTTGGTACAGTGACTTTGTGTATTCCTTCCATCTTCTTTTAATGCTTTCTGCATCATTCAATAATTTGCCCAGAGAATCCTTCAATAACGAAAGTCGAGGCTAGAATTTTTTTCTTCAGTTCTCCTTGAATAAATAGTAAGCTGAAAAGGACTGGTATTGGCCATTTTGAATCTGATGACTACATGGTTTACTATGCTGGAAATGACAAATTTAAGAGGAATGGTGTTGCATTCATTGTCAAAAAGAACATGTCCAGATCTGTCATGAGGTACAACACTGTGATAGGATAATATCCATGTGACTTCAGGGAAGCCCAGCTAATACCACTATTATTCAAATTTACACACCAATCACTAAAGCCAGTGAGGATGAAACAGGAGAAGTCTAACAACTTTTTTAGGAGCTCTGGTAGCGTAGTGGTTAGGAATCGGGCTGCGAACCTTAAGGCCAGCAGTTCAAAACTACCCGTGGCTCCGTGGGAGAAAGATGAGGCATTCTGCTCCCGTAAAGATTTATAGCCTCGGAAGCCCTGTATAGGGTCGCTATGGGTCAGAACCGACTAGACGGCACTTAACAACAACAACCAACTTTTTCAATCTGAAATTGATCAAACATGCAATCAAGATGTATTGATCATTACTGGTGATTGGAATGCAAAGGTTGGAAACAAAGAGGATCAGTAGTTGAAAAATATGGCCTTGGTGATATAAATGATGCTGGAGAACGCATGATAGAATTCTGCAAGACCAATGATTTATTCATTTCAAATACCTTCTTTAGATAGCATAACAGATGACTATACACATGGACCTCACCAGATGGAACACATAGAAATCAAATTGACTGCATCTGTGGAAAGAGATGATGGACAAGCTCCATATCATCAGTGAAAACAAGTCCAGGGGCAGACTGTGGAACAGACCATCAATTACTCATATGCAAATTCAAAATGAATCTAAAGAAAATGAAAACAAGTCCACAAGAGCCAAAAAATGACCTTTAATATACCCACTTGAAAGGATCTCTGGTAGCATAGTGGTTACAAATTGGGCTGTGAACCACAAGGTCAGCAGTTCGAAACTACCAGCTGCTCCGTGGGAGAAAGATGAGGTGTTCTGCTCCCATAAAGACTAACAGACTTGGAAACCCTGTACAGTGTCGCTATGAGTCGGAACCTACTCCATGGCACATGACAACAACAACAACATACCCACCTGAATTTAGAGATCATCTGAAGAACAGATTGATACATTAAACACTAAAGACCGAAGACCAGAAGAGTAGTTGTGGGATGACATCAAGAACATCATACATGAAGAAAGCAAAAAAAATCATTAAGAAGACAAGAAAGAAGGAAAAGGTCAAAATGGATGTCAGAAGAGACACTGAAACTTGCTCTCAAGCATAGAGATGCTAAAGTAGTTGAAGAAATGAGGAGGTCCAAGAGCTGAACAGAAAATTTCAAAGATCAGCTTGAGTAGATAGAGTCAAATATTAACACAAAATGTGCAAAGATCTGGAATCAGAAAACCAAAAAGGAAGAAAACGTTTAGCATTACTCAAGCTAGGGGAACTTAAGAAAAAATTCAAGCCTCGGCTTTCATTATTGAAGGATTCTCTGGGCAAATTATTGAATGATGCAGAAAGCATCAAGAGAAGATGGAAGGAATAC
>NW_006408681.1:2646999-2658277 GCF_000296735.1 Chrysochloris asiatica
ATTCCATGTTCCGATTTTCAATGGATGTTTACAGCTGTTTCTCTTCATTTTGAGTTGTGCCTCTCAGCAAATGAAGGTCCTGTGGGCTTTATTCTATTTGCGTCATCACGGTCAACTCTACTTTGAGGAGGCAGCTCTTCCCCAGTCACATTTTGAGTGCATTCCATCCTGAGGGGTTCATTTTCCAGCATTATATCTGACAATATTTCTCTGCTATTCATAAGGTTTTCATCGACTAACTATTTGGAAGTGGTTTGTTACTTCTTCTTCTTAGTCTTTGTCTGGAAGCTCATCTGAAACCTGTCCACCATCCACCATGGGTGACCCTGCTGTTATTTAAAATATCGGTAGCATAGCTTTCAGAATCGCAGCAACTCACAAGCCACGATAAAAAGTATGATAGACTGACAGATGAGTGCGGGGGGGTGGGGGGGCGGGAAAGGGTGTATTTATATAAAAGCTTTTAGGAAAACTCTCAATTTATCTACTTTTCACTTTTCAACATGGTCAGGTTCTAAAGACCAGGCTGTTTTTACATAAATGAAAATTGGCATTATGTGAAAATGGAGATAATTACATCAGATTCTTAAATGGAGGATAGCTTTGCCGCTATATAACTGCCGGATTAAATTATTACATAACTATCGCACTACTGAGAATCTTGGCACAGCCAAGTTGACACATCACCTTACACAATGGTATTCTCAAAACATGCCTTGATGTTCATTACTGTTGGATGTTGTTGCTGTTAAGTGCTGTTGGGTTGATTCTGACCCATAGCGACCCTGTATAGGGTTTCCAAGGAACACCTGGTAAGTTTGTACCACCAACCTTGCAGTTTAAACGAATTTGCTGTCTGACACATTAGCCCAAGGTGCCACACCTGAACTCCTGCTGGATAGACACCATTAATGTGAAAACAGTCTCTTAGCAAAAATACTATTATCTTAAATGTGAAATGCCAGATAATGATATAGTAACTAAGTGACATGTATATGAATCATTAAAAAAAAAAAAAATCAGTAGCATGAATAGTATACACACACACATTTTTAGTTTATGTGTTTTGTATGTATGTGGAGCGGCATTTGTCAGCAAGCATCTTCTGGTTCCACATTAACTAACTATGAGCATTCTAAAAAATGAGTTGAGTTTCATTTTCTTCTGACTCATAGATCCCATACCCTCTTCCCAGTTTTTGTCTCATAATCGTCTCATTTCATTTCAGTTGTTCACTGGCAGTTAAGTGTCTCCCATTACAGCTCTTGACCAACACTTCCTGTCTTTCGCAGTTATGTAGCCCTCCTTGTCTCAGAACTCCATTCTCTTGGAGTGCCAGCACTATAATTAAGTAGAAATATCTGAATCGGAGAAACAAAACCAAAATTCCAGCATGTGGACTTTGACCATTAACTTTTCTCCTTTGAGTTTTAGGTTTTTCATCTTTAAATGAAGATAAAAAGGTGCACTTCATATGTTTGTGAATGTAAATGAGGTAATGTATATAAAGTGCCTTGTAAGATGTCTGGTGCATAATGTTGCTCAATAAATGTTAATGTGTTTTGTTTTTTCATAGAAAAGATAAAGGAAATGTGCTGAATCACTAACTGTTTTACTTTTCCTGATATGAATTATTTGCATTTTTAAAGGATTTTTTTGTTTGCCCAAAAAAAGAAAATACTGATGGTGGAATTTTGGAGTGGAGAGAGGTTGGTAGGAGAGTTATTTTTAAGTAAGGAAACCTTTCAGGTCACTGTGATAGCACCTGATCCACCCACTACTCCTCTCTGTTAACACTGAAATAAGGACATCATCATAACAGTGCGTTCAGTAATGCCTTTCATATGCTCAGTGATCCAGATTTTAGGAAATTAAAGATCCTTATTATTTTATTTAATTTAATTAAACAGAACCCACTACCTTAGAGCCTCTGGGGTTTTACAAAGGAAATATCAATGCTATTTTTAAATTAAGTCTCAGCCAATAACGATTCTCATCAGAAAAGAAAATGGAAGGCATTATCTGATTGAGAACACTAAGTCACTTATACGCCTTGTATATTTCATGAAAATTCATTGAAATTTACCTGTATTAATATAAACGAGAGACCACTTAGCAAATGCCATTCATTCACTCATTCATTTATTCATCTCGTATTTATCAAGCTTTTTCTTTGTGTCAGGCACTGTGCTAGACACTTAGTGGAAAATGCTTAGATAAATTAAGAATTTACTTCCTCCACTGCCACAAAGGTGGAGCAAACATACTCCCAAATGATTATGATCCATACACTTTGCAATGAGGACACTATTTTTCTTTCTATCTGAAATGATCAGAAAAATACTTTTTGAATAAGTGGTGTTAAATCTAGGCCTTGATGGTAAGATGACTTAGTGAAATTAATTCAATAGTTTTTTTTCTAAGTGCTGATGGAATGGAATTGGATATCAACTCAGCTATTTTTAAACTGTGTGCTGTTGGATAAATTGTTTAATCTTCAAAATGCTTAGTTTCCTAAATGTGAGTAAAATTCAGTGTTGACCTAATAGGTGAATATTTAATGGCATGATATATACAAAGACAATTATGTGTTCAATAAAATTAGCTATTATTATTAGAATCTTCCATAGGTCTCTTCCAGTTTGTCTCTCTAAATGATCCTATCTCTGGTTGTTAGTTTCATTCTCAAATTAAGTGAAGCTTTCCTCAACAAAATCCTAAGCAAAAACTTCAGTAGCTTCTCAGTACCACCTGAGAAAATCTCAACATTTTGTTTCTGTATCCAGGGTGCTTTGCATTGTATCTCTAACACCTCTCATAAGTCTACTAAGTTTGCCTAGGCCAGATCCCAGGATATTGCTGTTTTAGACCGCACAGCCTTCGTGTCTTTGCTCATCATCAAAGAAAATCTTGGCCTTACCTTCAATGAATTTAATTTAAAAAAAAATCATATCCATGGCCCAGCTAAAATGCCACCTGCTCTGATAATCCCTCTCTGATTCTTCCAGCTCTTACCTGTCTTTGACTATAGTACTGATCATGCCAAAAGATTGCTCAGGATATTTTATTGGCTCCTCATTCACTAGTGTATCAACTACATGTTGGCTTCTCATTTCCTAATGAATCAAGAACATTTTACCATGGATTTTAAGATTTATCACCTGTCACAGTAGCCACATTTATTAACTGCATCCAGTACCATCTAATAGCATCTTTTCTTGGATGAAAAATCTTGCCTTTACAATACATGGATCTGCATATAATTCTCCAGATAGACAATGTATTTTTGTACCTTTCTTATGCTATGTTATCTATTTGGAATGCTCTTCCATATCACTTTAAAATCAGACTTAAAAAAAAAAAATTTTTGTTGTGAATTATGTGAAGGTTTATAGACAAGATCATCTGTTTTACATTCAACAAATCATTCACTTTGTTTTGATTTTTATTCTCCAGTGCAATGGAAAGAATTTCTTCTGCTATGGAAACCATATTGTCTTGTAACTATCTTATTTTTTAAAATCCTTACGTTTGTAAGATATTTGACCTTCAGGACATTCTATGCTTCATTTCAGTACTTCAGGATGTTCAAGGAATTTGTTTTACTATTCTCTTGTTAGGGGTTCTTGCTTATGTTGTGCTTGCAATGGATTTTAAAATGAGAGGCCTAGAGGGATGCTGACATCAGTTTGTCTAACTGGACTTTTGGAACAATGAGCAGTGGAGCGCACTTCAGTAACTGCTGGCGTCAGCATACACAGAACCTGGGTTGATCAGTGGCCCTGTAACATGGACAAAAATCCAATTCTGGGGCCCTCCTCAGGATAGCGAGCCATGGACCCTGAGGTGCAAAGGAAGTGACCTACTGATGTCCCAGGTTCATTGTTTTTTGCGAACTCACTGGTTGGCTACCTCTGTATAATTTTCTTTGATCCTAATATTGTTCATTCTATGCTTCTAACTCCAGTAATTGCAGCTTCTGAGAAAATGGTTTCTTTTACAATGTCTCTCTTAATGCCTTCACTGTGTTGGCAGTGCGTGGAGTCCTGGGAACAAATCTTTCTAAGGAACAAGCGATAGCCACCTGGGATGAGTGTCAGAACTGCTCCTTATTTGGTTATTCAGTTTGATATTAACTTGTTTGATATTAACTTAAAGTGTGAGCTTTTGATATTCATGAACAATAATGGGTTTGAAACTCCTTTTTAGAGCCGAGGCAGTAAAAGTTTCCTCAGATAACTTAGAAAGGCCAGAAACAAGTATACTGGGAATATGAAAAAAGGTTTTTAGAGAAAAACTACCCAAAGTTTGTAAATAAAGTGGAATGGTAAATTCTGGGAATGTTGGATTAGAGGATAATAGTGGCAGCTCCATTAGCATTTAGATATAGATAAATGAAGCCCGGTGCCTGGGATCTTGCTCACAAACAAAAGCATTTGTTTATAAAGTGTACAGAGACAGCTTGGTTTGCTTCAGGAACCTTGCTTTATGTTAAGTATCCTTAAGAAACCGCAAGTCGCTGCTCTAGATCATTTAAGCCTAAAAGTTAATATATAACAGCTCGATTGAACCTTTTTTTCTGTAGAAATAAGAATGTTAGATTGTTAAGAAAAACTATGACAATATCTTAAAAGTTGTTCCTGTGAATCATTATGTCCTGTTTTGAATGATTAATCACATTTCAGTTCTGTATCCTATCTTATCTAAAGAATCACATCCTCCCTTTGTGAATTACATCCTTCCTTTGTAACAAATCCCTCCTTGAAAAAAGAAAATAAAAGACTGAGGTAAAGTAAGTGCTGCATGCGATGCAAGACAGTGCAATGTCTGCTGCAGACGAGCTTGCCTGTCAGCTTGCATCAAACTTGTATGTCTGTCTTCTTTGTGTTTGCTTCTCTGTCTCTTTCGCCTGACAGATTTCCCCACTTCGTGAAACTTACTCTAATGTCGAGGCAGGTCCCCAACAAGTAACTACACAGATACTTGGGTATTGGCTCAATGCCTAAACTTGAGGTCCACCTTCGAGATTCAGTCATTGCCATGAATACGAGTGTGTCTGGTACAGGGCAATAGACATACTAAATTAGTAAAATTTACTTTGATTTTCCTTTCCTTCCATTTAACCAATTTAGGACCATTAGCTATAACATATAATTAAATAAATAATCTCCTTAGCTCCTAAATCTAAAGGAAAATTTTGAAACACATTACCACATGCCAGTACTATGGCTCAGGGTCTCTTCTCTGTGCTCATGCATGTTCTGCTTAATGTCTGCTTAATTCTCCCCTAGGTGAATGGTTGGATTGCATCTGGTCTTTGGAAGCATAACCCTCAAATGTACAATCAAAACCTGATACCTTCTCTTTGCTGGATAATTTTTAGATATAAACAAGCTCACTGCTTGGTTTTCTTCAGGAAAGTGAGGTTTTCTTTAGGAAAGGATGTGTGCTACTGTTTAGGTTTGTTAATAAGACTCCCTGCTCTATTGTTTAAGCACCAAAATTTAGGACTTAAGATGAGAAGAGAGTCTAACACAGCAGTTCTGCCTTTTCAATCAGGTATACATGGCGTCAGTAAAGGAAAGATGGAAACAAAGATGGAAGGTAGGATAAGAAATTATAACATAATAATATTGATGACACAGTTCATATGGGATATGATGTTTAAAATCTAGATAGAAATGTATGCTATGTATTCTGGTTGCATTGATCCTATAATGGGGAATGAGATTTCTCAAATAGTGAGCTTTTCACAGGTTATGGCATTAAAATTATGTTTGGAAGGGAGACATGAAGCTTCATGTCTAGTTTTTTTTCTTAACTGTGAAGTTCCATGAAATGATGAGCTAATGCCCACGAGTCTCTACCTTTCTAGAATTAGTCCTTAACTAGAGATATTAAGAACTACTGAGATGCTAAAGCAAATGCAAAAATAAAGATGTAAAGAGTTAAACAAAAAATTTCAAACAGCAGCTTTAAAGACAAAGTCAAATATTATAATGAAATGTGTAGAGATTGAGAGTTACAAAACCAAAAGAGAAGAACATGCTCAGCATTTCTGAAGCTTAAAGAAATGAAAATAATTCAAGCCTTAACTTACAATATTGAAAGATCCTTGTGACACTGTGGGTTAATGTGCTGGACTTCAAGGTTGGTTTGAATCATAAAGTCGGTGGTTCAAACTCATATACATGCAAAAGTTGGACAATGAATTTGAAAGACCTTAGGAGAATTGATGCATTTGAGTTATGGTGTTAGCAGAGAATATTAAAATCCCCATGGTCTATCAAAAGAACAAAGAAATCAGTTTTGGAAGAAAAACAGCCAGAATGCTTCTTACAAGTCACAACGCCCAAACTTCGTCTCTCATACTTTGGGTACATTATCAGGAGGGACAATTCCCTGAAGAAGGATATCATGGTAAAGTGGAGGATCAGTGAAAAAGAGGAAGGTGTGGTTGCAGCTGTAGTGGGCCCAAGTATAACTACAGTTGTGTGTTTCATGGTGTTATGCATAAGGTCACTATGAGTTGGTACTGACTCGAAGATACCTAACAACAACAATAACAGAGTGCCACGTGGTGTCAGTGAGCTGCCCTAAAAGCTACAAAACACAATGCATTGTATCACACCTACGTCTAGTCATAATTTTGTTCTAAATGGAGGTCAGGAAGGATCTTAGAATCCAGCAAAAGTATGCAATAGTTTAAGGGCAGGAATAGGCCCTTGAGGCAAAATCAAAGAACTTATTTCTGCCTTCTGTAATCCCTAGCAAGCTTTGTCTGACCAGGTAATGTGATGGAGGAACATATACCAGGTATGTTCTTGAGAAACAGTGAAGGTTGGGAGAATCCTAGTATTCTTTCAGTTTTAATCTTTAATGCTCTCCACACTGGTATAGCTAATCAAGGGATTAGAATCAGTTTGAAATTGAGAGTAGATATGCTTTTTCAAAATACAATTTTCACCAGCAATCCTGAAAGGATTGGAGCATTGTCATTTCAAGGTAGGTAAGCACTGTAGGCAAGGGATTAAAAACAATTGCAAGCAAAACTTAAAGATATTTAGTCAGTTAACATAGTGTCCTCCCTTTTTAGCTTTCAGTTCTATTTGATCGCACTCTGTGAATTTCTTGGACCAGTTCATAATAGTTTAAGGTGTGGATTTTTGGAGAAAGCAGAGGAATAGCTAATTCTATCAACAGCATTACGTTTATAGCAAAGAGGTTGTGAAGGTTCTTCTTGCAAAGTCACCATCAGAAATTGCATTTTACTCATAAAATTTCTAAATGAATTTGGAATTGCTCATCTATTCAAAGATAAACAATAATACTTTAAAGGTGCAGTTCCAAGAATGAAGTGAATAATAAAGTTAGTGGATCCTGTCACTCAGAGTCAAAAGTGCTTTAAATAAAGCCTTTGAAATAAAAAGGGTAACATAATTACTGAGATATGATTCATATATCATAAAATTCACTCTTTTAAAGTGTAAATTTAGTGGGTTTTATTATCTTCACAAAATTTTACAGCCTTCACCATTATGCAATTTTAGAACATTTTCGTCACCTCCAAAAATATTCATAATCATTTACAGTCTTGTCCAACCCTTGTCAATCACCAATCTACTTTCTGTCTTTAGGGATTTGCCTATTCTGAACATTTCTTAGAAATGGAATCATACAGTAAGTGCCTCTTTGTGTCTACATACCTTCGCTCAGCTTGTTGTTATAGGTGCCATTGAGTTGGTACTGACTCATTGCGACCATATGTACGACAGAACAAAACACTGCCTGGTCCTGGGCCAAACTCACAATTGTTGCCACACTTGAGCCCATTGTTGCTGCCACTTTGCTAATCCATCTCACTGGGGGTCTTCCTCTTTTTCTCTCACCCTCCACCTTACCAAACATGATATCCTTCGTTAGCGATTGGTCCCTCCTGAAAATATGTCCAAAGAATGAGAGACGAAGTCTGGCCATCCTGGCTTCCAAGGAGCACTCTGGCTACACTTCCAACACATCAATTCTTCTACAGTCTTCCTTACTCACTGTCCAGCTTTCTCATGCATATGAGGTTATACCATGGCTTGGGTCAGGCACCTTAGTCCTCAAGCTTACATCTTTGCTCTTCAACACTTTCACAAGGTCTTGTGCAGCAGATTTGTCTAATGCAATATGTCATTTGATTTCTTGACTGCTGCTTCCATTAGTGTTGATAGTTGATCCAAGAAGAATGAAGTCCTTGGCAACCTTTCTTTCCTTTATTGATAAGAATGTTGTTTATTGGTGCAGTGATGAGGATTTTTGTTTTCTTTACATTGAGATGCAATCCATACTTAAGGCTGTGGTCTTTGATCTTCAGTAGTAAATATTTAAAGTCCTCTTCACTTTCAGCAAGTAAGGTTATATCATCTGCATATTGCAGGTTGTTAATGAATCTTTCTCCAATCCTGATGCCTCATTTTTCTTCATATAACTCAGCTTCTTGGATTCTTTGCTCAGCATACAGGTTGAATAAGTATGGTGAAAGAATACAACCTGTCGCACACCTTTCTTAATTTTAAACCATCCAGTGTTCCCATGTTCTGTTCCAACAACTGCCTCTTGGTTCAGGTACAGATTCCTCATGAGCATAATTAAGTGTTCAGGAATACTCATACTTCACAATGTTGTCCATAGCTTGTCATGATCCAGGCAATCAAAAGCCTTTGTGTAGTCAATAAAGCACAGGTAAACATCTTTCTGATAGTCTCTGCTTTCAGCAAAGATCCATCGGACATCACCAATGATCTCTCTCATTCCACATCCTCTCCTGAATCTGGCTTGAATCTCTGAAAGTTCTCTGTCAATGTAGCCTTGCAGCCACTTCTGTATCACTCTTAGCAAAACTTTACTCACATGGCATATAAAAGATACTGTCCAATGATTTCCGCATTCCATTGGGTCACATTTCTTTGGAATGGGCACCAATATGGATCTCTTCCAATCAGTTGGCCAGATAATTGTCTTCCAAATTTCTTGGCAGAGATGAGTGAGTGCCTCCAGTGCTGCCTCACTTTCTTGAAAGATTTCAATTTTGATTCCAACCATTCCTGGAGCCTTGTCCTTTGCCAATTCCCTCAATGCACCTTGGACTTCTTCCTTCTGTTAGATGTGTCAGTGTCCTCCGTAATGATTTACTGCCTTGGAAATGCTACTCCACCTTGTAGGGTCACTATGAATTGGAATTGACCTCATGATAGTGGGTTTTGATTTTTATTCTCAGTGCAAGTGAAAGAATTTATTCTACTGTGGAGATTATATTGTCTCAATAGCTTTTTTTTTTTTTTTTAATCCATTATTTTTTACAGATAGTATAGGGAACTATTTCCTATCATCTTGACTCTTTCCCATCTGACTCTGCAAGGCAGAACATTTATAGGCAGTCAGACTATAAAGAGAGATCTATGCCAAAGAGTGAAGCAGGGCCTTGAGCTACTGCATGCCACTAAACCTTGAAATGAAATTATTCCCACATTCTTCCTGTTCTGGGAAATCACTGAGTTTTTTTTTGTTGTTGTTTTTTTTTTAATCAAGGTTGGACATCCTAATTCAATAGCAACTACAACCACTGATAATTGAACATCTATATTGTACCATGTATTAATCATATTTATTGTGGAGACAGTAAGAAAAAATTTGACTAAGAACCACTATTCAGTGGTTTAAGAATTCTCTACAGGCTCTGATATGTATTATAAGAGAGATGCAAACAAAAACAAAACAAAAAAAAGAGGGAAATAGAGTGAAGATTTGGAAAGCACAGTGGTATTGAGCAGCCTTTCCCAACCTCAGTACTATTGTTTTTCTTTGTTATGTAAGGATGACCTATGCATTATAGGATGTTTATCAGCATCCCTACCCACTAGATGCAATAGTATGACCCCAATTGTTACAACCAAAAGTATCTCTAGACATTGCTCAGTAAGAGTGGGATTCAAAAAATTCATAGAAAAGGTGATACCAAAAGATAATGGACTTTTTCCATGAACTCTTTAAAGCTCCCTCATAGTTCCCTATGGACAATATTGTCCCTAATTGCAAAGTACTGGTCTAAAAGTTAGAGCACTGGTTTAAGTATGAGTCAGGTTTTGAGACTTTGAGGAGGTAAATTAATCTTTCTATTTTCAACTTCAAACAGAAATAATAATACCTACTTTGTGTAATTTTAAGAATTAAATGATATAATGCATATGTTGTTGTTCACTGCAGTTGAGTTGGTTACGAGTCACAGTGATCCTGTATAGGGGTTTTGAGGAGCGGGTGGTGGATTTGAACTACCAACCTTTCAGTTAGCAGTTCAGTGCTTATTCTATGACACCACACCAGGATCCACTTAAAGTGCTTGGCTCTTAAGAGCTTGTTAAGCATTTATGTGACACTAGACCCCCAACAAGATGGATTGACCATGTGGCAGCATCGATGGGCTCAAGCATGGCAACAGTAGTGAGGTTGGCCCTGGATTGGGCAGTGTTTCATTCTGCTGTGCATCAGGTTGCTATGAGTCGGTACCGACTTGATGGCTCCTAACAACAACAACATACAAGGGGACTTGAAAAAGTTCATGGAAGTGGAATTAAAAGATAGTAAGACTTTTTCCATGAACTTTTTACGCCTTCAATGGCTTATGTGTTGTTATGTGTTATGCCACTAGTATTTCAGATACTAGTACGTTCATCAAAGATAGATAGTGTTAGAAATGAATCACAATGTCGTACAAAAAGACACTCGGTGAGACTAAATTACCTCGGCAAGGCAAAATTTACTTCTGCAGAAGGGTGCATGCGTGTAGCTGTAGAGGAACAGGCTAGCAAGCACATTGAGTGGGCAGTCCACTTGGAATTTTATCCCTGACACAAATCTTGAGGCTGTGTCTCACTCCTTGGATGCGGCTTTGACGGCAGTCTTTTCCCTTACCTGATTGGCTAATTCAAATTTCTAAGGCGCTTTCTTCTTACTCACTTCAGTAAGTAGTAAAAAGTAGAAGAAAGGTCATACAGTCCCTACTCACTGCAGGAAGTAGTAAAAAGTAAAAGAAAGATAATAAAGTCTCTATTCACTTTGGGAAGAAAAAAAAGAAAAAGAAAGGGCACCCGAATACAATGTTGTTGTTGTTGTCAGGTGCCATCCAATGGGAACCGACTCATAGCGATCCCATGCACAGCAGAACGAAAGAATGTCCGATCCTGGGCCAATCTCACTACCGCTGCCACACTTGAGTCCATCAATGATGCCACCTGGC
>NW_006408681.1:2658504-2666580 GCF_000296735.1 Chrysochloris asiatica
TTTCAGTATTCGGATTATAATAATTTTGAAGAAAAGACACTTGTTCCCACAATAGGTTTCAACAGAGCTTCAAGAGTAAGACAGACTAGAAAGAAAAATCTGGTGATTTCTTTCTAGAAATTAGTCAATGAACCTTGTGGATCAACATAGTGCTGGAAGAGTAGTCCCTAAGATTGGAAGACACTCAAAATACACAGTGGCATCAACAATTCACTGGAGCATACCAATGGTTGTGAAGATGTTGCAGGGCCAGGGAACATTTAGATCTGTTGTACATGGGGTTATTATGAGTTGTAGCCAATTGGTTGGTAATTAACAAAGACAAGAACAATATGTTAACTATATCCCAGATGCCAGGCACTCTGCTAGGTGCTGGTGAATAGCGGTGAATAAAATTCACATAATCTTGGCCTTTATAAAGCCCATTGCCTATCCATACCTTAAAGCCACTGTTATTGTAGTAGTCACACTGTCTTGAAAATAGGATCTGCTACACGTATGCCTTCATTAGGTTCCAAATTACTTTAAAACAGAAACAAAGTTGTACTCATATTTGCATTTATAGTGATATTTATGTCATGAAGAACCACTCAAGTACATATAGTAGGTACTTGAAATCTGTTTGTTGAATGAAAGAATTAAGGGAATAATCACCGAGTAGATGTTGTTTGGACTCTAGAAAATTCCACTCTTAGAGCCTTGAGTGAATTGTTGGCCTCAGCTCTATGTGTGGTTGTGGCAATGCAGGAAGGTTTGGAACTCAATTTGAAGATTTGGGAGGTGGGGGAGGAAAGTCCCCTTTCCCCCTCTCTTTTATATTTCCAGTGTCATTAAACGTGAATTTGAAAAATATGTAGTGTGAGAAAGTAAAAGGGATAGACAAATATGATAATATTGAATATCTAGGAATGCTTTATGAAACTAGATGCTCTTTCATTCATTTGCTTATTCAGTCTATTATTCATGCATGTAAAACTCCAACTGAACATCTACTTTGGATCCCTATTTGCATCCTCACCAAGCCAGTGACTTCCTTGATTGTCCTCTGTTACTTCCTCTCTCAAGGCTTTCCTGTAGTTTTTGTCCTCTGTCTGGGATGCTCATTCTAGTTAATTAAGTCCCTTGTGGCTCCCCCCACTCCATTCCAAATTAAAATGGGATCCTTAGCCTTGAGCGCTCAACATCCCTGAACTATTTTATTAGGTTAGTATTTATTTAACCCCACTTAATTATAAACCCTATTAGAGCTACAATTGAATCCATTTTCCCCACCATCGTTTCTCCATTTCTCAGCACAAGCACTTGTTATAAAATAAAAGAAAACGAGCCGGTTATCTTTCAGCTGACTACAACTCATGCTGACCACATATGTTTAAGAGTAGAATTGTGACCTATAAGGTTTTCAGTGACTGATTTTTCAGCTGTAGTTTGCTAGTTCTTTCTTCTGTGGCATGTCTGGGTGGAACTGAACCTCCAACTTTCAGTCAGCAGCCAAGGGTGTTAACTATTTGTATCACCTATGAATGACTGACATACAAGTTTTCTTGTTGTTAGGTGCCATGGAGTTGGTACTGATCCATAGCGACCTTATGTTCAGCAGAACGAAACACTGCCTGATCCTGGGCCAACCTCACTACTGTTGCAACGCTTGAGTCCATCGATGCTGCCACTTGGTCAATCCATCTTGTTGGGGGTCTTCATCTTTTCCTCTGACGCTCCACCTTACCAAACATGATATCCTTCTCCCATGACTGGTACCTCCTGACAATATGTCCAAAGTATAAGAGATGAAATATGGCCATCTTGACCTCTAAGGAGCACTCTGGCTGCACTTCTTCCAAAACGGATCTATTGGTTCTTTTGGCAGCCCATGACACTTTTATTGTTCTCCGCCAACACCATAACTCAAAAGTATCAATTCTTCTACAGTCTTCCTTATTCACTGTCCAGCTTTCACATGCATATGAGGTTATTAAAAATACCATGGCTTGGGTCATGCACACCGTAGTCCTTAAGATGACAGCTTGGCTCTTCAACACTTTCAAAAGGTCTGGTGCAGCAGATTTGCCTAATGCAATACGTCATTTGATTTCTCGACTGCTGCTTCCACGAGTGTTGATAGTTGATCCGAGAAGAATGAAGCCCATGACAACTTTAATCTTTTCTCTGTTGATAAGAATGTTGTTTATTGGTCCAGTGGTGAGGACTTTTGAGTTGTTTACATTGAGATATAATCCATACCGAAGGCTGTGCTCTTTGATCTTCACCAGTAAATGTTTTAAGTCCTCTTCAATTTCAGCAAGCAAAGTGTATCATCTGCATATCGCAGGTTATTAATGAGTCTTCCTCCAATCCTGATGCCACATTTTTCTTCATAGAACCCAGCTTCTCATATTATTTACTCAGCATAAAGATTGAATAAGTATGGTGGAAGAATACAACCTTGTCACACACCTTTTTAAATTGGAAACCATTCAGTGTTCCCATGTGCTATTCGAAAAACTGCTTCTTGGTCCTGGTACAGACTCCTCATGAGCACAATTAAGTATTCAGGAATAATCATACTTTGCAATGTTGTCCATAGCTTGTCATGATCCACACAATTGAAAGCCTTTGCATAGTAAATAAAGCACAGGTAAACATCCTTCTGATAGTCTCTGCTTTCAGCCAAGATCCATAGGACAGACATTAGCAATGATATCTCTCGTTTCATGGCCTCTTCTGAATCTGGCTTGAACCTCTGAAAATTCTGTCAATGTATGATTGTAGCTGTTTCTGTATTACCTTTAGTAAAATTTTACTCGCATGGGATATCAAAGTGATTGTCCGGCATACAAGTGGTATTTGGTAAATGTCTTCCAACTAACTAACCAACTGCTGCTTAACTGAATGAATGAATATACAAATGTCAGGCCCTGAGCAGGAGTCCTTTTGCTTTTTGTCTATGTTCTAAAAAGTGTGGATGGATTGTAACCCTGACCTGTCTTGAAGTGATGTACACTTGCAGGCAGCTTGTCTGAAGCAGACCACTGAGTGTTCCTGTGAATGCAGGAGTGGGAGAGGATGGATAACAGGACCAGACGTCTACGAAAATTGGACCTTAGAATACACGCTGGCTTCTTCTCCATAAAGCAAGCATTCCAGTGACTTTGGCTACAAAGGAAAAATCATCCCTTTGCTCTGACCTGCCGCACGTGCCCCTTCCCCCACAATTTGAAGCAAACATCCTTTATCACTCTTTTGTTTTTTTGTTATTGGAAGCAGCAATCTTTAATTTTTAAATCTATTTTTCTATGCAGAATAACTTCCTCTAGTCTGGTTAGGAGTTAGATTAACCTTTGAGTTTTCTTGAGCTTATTAGGAATAGTCATGATGTATGGATTGAGGATGTCAATTGATGGGCAGATAGGCTTTTAATGTACATAAAATTTATTACCACAGTCTATAAAATCAACTTGGAAATAGTCCAGCAGTATCTTATGAATACTTCTCTTGCTCTGCATGGGTTTGGAGTTCTGGTGATTTGTGGCAGTAACATTTTGGGGTTCACCACGGAGAGGTAACTTGCTTGTTTCTCTGCTGAATGTGAAACAAGGCCTTATTCACACTGTGTCACTGCCCAACTACTCTGAAAATACATCTTGCCGCACTAGACTGGAGGCCAATGGTACCACATAATGTCCTTTTGGAAAGACATTCATCTTTCCTATGACTGAGGCTTGAAAGAAAGACTGATGGCAGCCTAGAGTGAGGGGGAGTGAGGGGAAAGTGGTAAATTGAGATGGGGGAGGGATAGTGGTATGTGTACCTCCATCCATTTCCTAAATTGCAGATGTAATTCAGATGAATGTATTTCCCATCCCTAGCAGGGAGACCCGTGAGTCTGTGAGGTGAAGGTAACTTCTAAGTGAATGCCCATTAAGCAATTTAATTGGGAAATCTGAGAAGGCCAATTTTCAGCATCAAGTAGTGGCGGTATTATCTGTGGGTAAAATTTTACATTTCTCTATTTACAGCAACCTGGAATTAGACTTGCTTTGTTATTAACAACACTTGTTTGTTCAGTGGTCTCGGTAATTAAACCAAAATGTCACTACATCCATATGCCTTTCCATTTTCCATCTTCTTGTTGAAAGGTTTATCCCAAAGGAAGTATCCCAGTTTTAGTCAAGTTCTGCTTTGGCCTTAAGTAAAATAACAAACAAAACTTGTCTTTTCAAATGTTTTAAACTGTAGGACTTTTAAATTTATTTATACACAACCATGCAATACAAGAAATGAGATGATTAAAATATTCTTAATGACTTTGCATTTCTCCATTGTTTGACTTGATGTAGCAATACATATTTATGACTTTAATTATTGTTTTGGCCTCAGAAAATGTCTGTTTTTATAACGATCAGCAGGGTTCATGAGAAAATTGATATGTTGACTTCTTGATTCTTTCCTTAGACTATTAGCAATTAGTATAATATGCTTGGGTTGGGGAAGTAATTTCACAATTTAATTTAAGCTATAGGACTTTTTTGGAGTACTGTCGTGGCACTGTGGGATAATGCATTGGACCAAAGAATCACTTTGAACCACAAGGTCTGCGGTTCGAACTCACCAACTGCTCCTTGGAAACCCTATACACGGTCACTATGAGTTGGAACCAACTCAATAGCACTTAACAACAACAACATAGGACTCTTGGCGTGGCCCTTTAGGATTAGCACTGGACTGCAAATCAAAATGTCGGTGTTTCCAACTCATCAACTGCTCTTCGGAAACCCTGTACAAGGTTGCTTCAATATTTCCTACTCCTTTTCTATCAGAGAAAAAAGTATTCTGTCCTTCATGTATATAGACCCAAATCAAAAGACTCAGGACTGACTTGAAAGTACTTAGCAACTACAGAGTAGGTTTTAAGGAGTCCTGCTGTGGCACTGTAGAATAAGCACTGGACTGCTAACCACAAGGTTGGCAGTTCAAACCTACAAGCCACTCCTATACAGGGTCGCAATGAGTTGTAACCCACTTTATGGCATTTAACAACAATAGACTTCAAAATAGTGTAATGCTAAGGTCTCTTTTTGTTGTCAAGTGCTGTCAACTTGGTTCTGATTCATAGCAACCCTTCATAGGGTTTCTGAGCAGTAGTTGGTTGGTTTGAACTGTTGACCTTGTAGTTTGCAGTCCAGTACTGATTCTACAGCATCACACCAGGAGTCCCAAAGTCTTTTAGTGTTTTCTTTTCATCTTTGAGCCCACAGGGTTTGGAAAATGAAACTATAAAATAACTGTTTTTTGAAAATAAGGCAGTGTCATATCTGCCTCCACTCCTTTCTTTACCTCTCCCCCATTTGGATGGGAGATGGACGGCTCCCAGGGTCTGAGGCTAGCCCTTTCATGTGTGTTATGGTAACTTTTCCTCTCTCCATACCTCACTTCAGCAGTAATTTTTCTCTTTCTTCAATATTTCCTACTCCTTTTCTATCAGAGAAAAAAGTATTCTGTCCTTCATGTATATAGACCAAAATCAAAAGAAAATCCTTCTTTGAACTCACATTGCTCCCTACCTCTCTCCTGTATGCTTTCTCCTTCTCTTTAGCACTGTAGGATAAGCACTGGACTGCCTACTCATAAGCTTGGTGGTTCAGTGGCTCTGAGGGAGAAAGACAGGATTGACTGCTCCCATAAAGATTTAGTCTCAGAAACCCTGTGTAGGTTATCGGTGAGTCAGAATCAACTTGATGGCAATAGAGCTCATTCTTTAAGAGTCCCCACTGAGTACTTTTCATCTTGTCTAGACAGGTCTGGTGAAATGAGATGGGGATAAGATTCTTATATTTCAGTAGTGAGTAAACGTTATTATAACTAATTGGGACAGTCACAACTGTAAAGGTAGAATTTTTGTAACAAACTGTGGGGAGTAGTTAATCTTATAGTACAGAAACAGGACCATCAAGGAAGAGGAGCACAAGCAGAATGCGGGATCATATCCAGAGAAGCAGCAACACCAGAGATGAAGGCAGAGATGAGAACATGGAGAGATAGATCAGCTGAGAACTCTGAACTCACGGTAAGAGAGGAACTGGGTGCTGGCAGCCAGGAGGCAGACTTATAGATTGTGCACTTTGGTTGTTTAAATTATTATATATTCCTGAGTATTTTTGTGTACACCCACCCCTCCCACCCAAAAAAAAAACAACCCTCCATGCCATGTTCTTCTTTAGAGAATCCAGTTTCTTAGATTATTTGCTCAGCATACAAATTTAATAAATATTGTGAAATGATATAACTCTGGCACACAATTTTCCTGACTTTAAACCATTCAGTATCCCTTTGTTCTGTTTGAATGACTGCCTCTTGGTCTATGTGCATGTTCCTCTGAGCATAATTAAGTGTTTTGGAATTCTTTGCAATGTTATACAAAGTTTGTTATGATTCACACAGTCTAATGCCTTTGCATAGTTAATTAAGCACATGCAAACACATTTGTGTTATGTTCTGCTTTCAGTCAATATCCATCTGATATCAGCAATGATATCCCTAATGCCATGTCTTCTTTTGAATCTAGCTAGAACCTCTGGCATCGCTCTGTCAAAGTACTGCTGCTACCATTTTTAATTCTCTTCAGCAAACATTTTCTTGTATGGAATATTAGTGATATTGTTCAATGATTTCTGAATTCTGTTGGGTACTTTTCTTTGGAACAGGCACAGAATATGAATCTCTTCTGGTTGATTAGCTATGTAGCTATCTTCCTAATTTTTTGACATAGACAAGAGAGGGGTTCCAGGGCTGCATCAGTTTGTAGAAACATTTCAATTTGTGTTCTGCCAATTCCTGGACTCTTGTTTTTTCCAATGCCTTTAGTGCAACTTGGACTTCTTCCTTTATTACCCAAAGTTCTTGATCATATGCTACCTCTTGAAATGACTGAACATAGACCAATTATTTTTTTTTTTTTACAGTGACTCTTTGTAATCCTTCCATCTTCTTTTGATGTTTCCTGCATTATTCAATGTTTTCCACATAGTAACTTTCAATATTGCCACCTGAGATTTTACGTTATTTTCAGGACGTTTAGCATGAGAATTGTGGAGCATGTTCTTTCTTTTTATTTTTTTCACTCCAACTTTTTGCACATTTCATTATAATACTCAATATTGTCTTCTTGAGCTGCCCTTTCAAATTTTCAATTCAGTTCTTTTACTTCTTCATTTCTTCCACCTGCTTTAACTTCTCTATACTCAAGAGCACATTTCAGAGTCTGTTCTGACATTCACTTTGAGTTTTTCTTTCTTTCTGGCCTTTTAAGTGACCTTTTGGTTTATTTATGGTGTTCTAGATACCACAACTTTTCTAGTTTTGGGACATTAATGTCTAATGCATCAAATCTGTTATTGTGATGACCTGCAAATTCAGGTGGGATATCCTCAAGTTCATATTTTCTTCATGTAGATTTATTTTAATTTTCTTTAACTTAGGTCTGAATTTGCATATGAGCAATTGATGGTCTGTTCTACAGTTGGCCCTTGATCCTGTTTTTGCTGATGCTATTATTGAGTTTCTCCAATGCTTCTTCCCACTAATGTAGCCAGTTTGATTCCTGTGTATTCAATCTAGTGAGATCTGCATATAGTTTTGCAATTTATGGCCTTTCAAAATTCTATCATATATCTCTAGCATTGTTTCTATGACCAAGGACATATTTTCCAGCTACTGATCCTTCATCATTGTTTACAACTTTTGCATTCTAATCACCAGTAATTGTGAATACGTTTTGATTATATGTTTAATCAATTTCAGACTGAAGAAGTTGGCAGAATTCTTTAGTTTCTACATCATTGACAGTTGTGGTTTTTAAATTTAGGTTTTGTAAATTTTAATAATATTGGGATTAAATCATCTTCCTTATAAGTGTATCGATATTATACTATCACAGACAGTATTGTACTTCAAAATACATATTGAAATGTTCTTTTTGATAATGAATATGACTCTAATCCTCTCCAATTTGTCATTCCTCCTCAAAGTAAACTTCACCTTAATGACATGGATGCAGCAAAGCTTTCAGGTCTTTCATTT
>NW_006408681.1:2668955-2686924 GCF_000296735.1 Chrysochloris asiatica
CTGGGCTTTTATGACTTTCAGGGATCTTGCACTAAAAATGATTTCCTCTTTTCACTTTTCACCATATGCCTCTCAACTACCTTCTTCCCTTCAGTTAGATCCTTCGCTTGTCTTTGCTAACTCATTAAAATAAACAATGAACAGCTTCCCCTTATATTCTTTCCCTTCTCCTACTACCCTAATTCATTGCCCTATATTCCTCTCTATATATGTTTCTAATCGTGTGGTAAATATATATGTAATTAAAAATTTGCCATTTCAACATTCATTGCCCTAATTCATGTTAATTATGTTGCTCAATCATCACTATTATCTGTTTCATTTTTCCCCCATACACCCTAACATAAGCTCCGTTTCCCTTAGGAAGTATCACCTTTCTCCTTCCCGAACACCTCCCTCTGATAACAACCAATAAACTTTGGTCTCAATAAACTTGCTTACCTTAGATATTTCATAAGTGGGATCATATACTATTTGTCCTTTTGTGATAGGCTTAATACTCATTAGATATGTTTTCTAGGCTCAATCATGTATCATGTATCAAGATTTCATTTCTATAATGGCTGTATATATATTACACATTTGTTTATATACTCAATTATTGATGGACATTTACATAGTTATCTTTGGCCATTGTGAATAATGTTACAAAGAACATTGTTGTACACATATAGGCTTGTGTTACTGCTTTCATTTTTCTGGGTATCCACCAAGAAGCAGAATTGCTGGATTGCATGGTAGTTCTATGTTTAATTTTCTGAAGGGCCACAAAACTATTTTCCACAATGGCTCCATCATTTTACTATTTCCCCAGCAATCAATAAGGATTACAATTTTTCTACATCTTGCCAACACTTGCTGCTTTTATAGCTAAAATCATCGTCATCTTTGTGAGCATGAAGTGATATATCATCATTGTGGTTTTGTTCTTAATTTCCCTAATAAGTAATGATGCTGAACATTTTTTCATGAGCTTATTGGAAGTGAAAGACTTATCTCTGAAAACTATAAAATATTAATGTAAGAAATTAAAGAAGACCTAAATAAATGGAAAGTTATTCAGTGCTAATAGATCAGAAGACTTAATATTTTTAGGATTTCAGTACTGCTCAAAGCAATCTGTAGATTCAGTGTAATCACCATCAAAATGCCAACAGCCTTTTTTGCAGGAAAAAAAAAAAAAAGTCAAAGCTCAAATTTATATGGAAAGACAAGAAGGCTTCAAATAGTCAAAGCAATTTTCAATAGAAGAACAAAGTTGGAGAATTCACACTTCCTGATCTCACTTCTCTTTTTCTTATGCAAGCACCTTAGTAGTGTGAGGCTTCTATGCTTATTGGTTTCATTTCTTCCTTTCCTTTTTTACTCTTCAATCCTCAACAATGTGTGGTCTCCATCATCCAATAATGACTTCATATTGCCAAATTTAATTGACACAGTTTGGTCCTAAATAATAATGCTCTTGCCAGCATTATTGTTGTTAAGTGCCCTGGAGTTGGTTTCAAGCCACAGGGGGCCTGTATAGGATTTCTGAGGAGCAGCTGGTGGATTTGAACTGCTGATCTTGTGATTAACAGTCCAGTGCTTATCCTACAGTCCCATACCAGGACCCCAGCATTAGCGCTTTGTAATTATCATCTTTTTAGAACTCTTCTGCCTTTGCCTTTGTGGTATCTTCCCTCTTCCTAACTCAATGAAGATGTCTTCTTGGTATCTTTCATAGATACTCTTCTGAATCTCTCTGTGTTGTTGTCTCACGCCCTGTTACTATTTATATGGCATCTTTCTTCGCATATTACTTATTTTGCCTGCGTTAGCAACTACTGTGGTAGTGGTGTGCCGTGGAGTCAGTTCCGACTCGTACCAACACTGTATAGGCTTTCTGAGGCTGTAAATCTTTAGGGAGCTGAACATTTCATTTTTCTTCTGTGAAGCAGCTGGTAGATTCAACTGCTGACCTTGCCATTAGCAGACTAATAAGTAACCCACTATGCTACTAGAACTTCTTAGCAACTATTTTTGTTGTTATTGTTGTGGGCCATAGAGTCGGTTTTGCCTCATAGCAACTCTGTATAGGTTTCCCGAGGAGCGGGTGGTGAGCTTGAACCACCTACCTTGCAGTTCAAACCAACCTTGCAGTCCAGCACATTAACCTGCAGAGTCATACCAGGTTTCCTAGCAACTACTAGGGTATCGTTTTTAAGGAATTTTTATATGTAAATTAGGGTCCTGGCATGGCATTAAAAGATAAGCACTGGACTGCTGTCCACAGATAGATATTTCAAAGCCACCTCAGAAATCCTACACAGGGTGGCTATGAGCGAGAACATACTTGATGTAACTTAACAGCAACAACATATGTAAATTACTTTCAAATCTGTGTCTTTGCATCTGACTTCTCCTATCTTTGAATTGCCCCTGACTCAGGGCAACTACAAGCACAACACAACTACATGCTGTCTGGCCTATGTCACCCCTGTGGTTGACTGTGGATCAGACCATTATGGTCCATGGGATTTTCACTGACCGATTTTTGGAAGTAAATCACCAGGCCGTTTTTGTTAGTCTGGATGCTCCACTGAAAGGTGTTCATTATCTTAGCAACATGCAAAATATGGCTGATGTGACTGTGTAAGAATTTCATTAGCTGGGAATTGAACACAGATCTCTCTTATGGAAGGAGAGCATTCTATCATTGACACACCAATACCCCACAGTTTGTTAGAGTTCAGCTGTTTGCATCCTCAGCTCCTCCCACCCAGCTTGTTCATTTTCCCACATTGACTATCACATAACATCTCAGTGCTACTCTTTGCTTCATATCATTTGTTGTGATGATTAGATGAAGAATATATGACTTGCTTGGCACAAGGCCTGCTAAATAAATGTTTTGATTTATTTTTATTACTATTGTTATCATCATCTCAGCTAGTGATACCACACTTACTCCTGACAGGATATGGTGAGTAATCATAAAAGGCACCATCTCCCTCCACATTGCTCATACTCTCCAGTAATCAAACCATTACATGACCTGGCCTTTCATACCTGCCTGGAGGTTACTCCCACTGTAATCTGCATCACAAGTTTTCTTCTAGAAGGACTCAAATATTTAAACAAAAACAAAAACTCTCTCTCACATTTTCTTGTACTGTCTCCTATGCCTTTATTCTTTCCATATTTAATTTTCTCTTTATTCTTCTCTATGCAGTTCAGTTTTGCTTCCTTTACAGAGAGTCTTCCTTGCTCCAATCCCCTGAGTATGATTCCGATGCCTTTCCTCTGTATTAACATGCGTCCCTGTATTACTCCCAGATTTCTACAGTGAACTGAGTTGCAAGGACCATGTCTTACTTGTTTTTGTTTTCCTTTCACCCAGCAGAGTATCTTGCACATATTGGATATTCAGTAAATATTGAACTATACTAAACTGTCGAGTCAGTTTAATTATTGAGTGATAACAACCTCACAACCTCAAGCTATGTCTCTTCATACATTTCAGAACCCTACTTTTTGAAGTTATGGAACTGTAAATAAATCCCCACCAAAGTGTTCTCATGTGGGAATCCATAGGAAGAGACCTTTTATGGTCCTGACCTTTCTATCTTTTAGCAGCATGATCAAAGCATCAAAGTCTTATGTGCATATTTAATCTGAACGTGTAGAACTTGAGATGTTCTAGAATAGAGTCCAGTCCCTAGAGTCCATGGATTCATTTAATCCGTACTACTCAGTTTACCTGAACCGACTCCACGGCACTTGACGACGACGACGACGACGACTCAGTTGACCTACTTTATCTTCATTTTCACTTTAAAATAGACTTGCAATTTTTTCCTAATGATTATATATGCTAAGCACTGGGCTGCCAACCACAAGGTCCATGGTTTGAGCCTCCAGCTAATCTGCAGAAGAAAGATGAGGCTTGTTGGTAAAAAGCCTAGGAAATCCTCTATCTAGCTGGTCACTATGAGTCGAACTGATTGGATGGTACTTAACAACAATAAATTATATTAAAGCTCAATATAATAAAAGAGAGCATGACAATTTATAGAGAAAGAAAACAAAAATCAGTCATACTTCAATCACCAAAGATAACTACTGTTAAAATTTGGTATCTCTTCCAGGATTTTCTGTTTATTTTTTCTTTACAAAACACTAGCCTAAATGCTGTTTTGACTTCTGTTTTGCTTTCCTCTTAGCAATGCAAGAGCAACATTTTCCCATGCCAATAAAGATTTGCCTATAAGGCTATTTAAAATCCCTTAGTGTTTTATTATATGGGTATTGTTGTTGTTGTTGTCAAGTGCCGTCCAGTCGATCCGACCCATAGCAACCCTGTATAGGGTTTCCGAGGAGCAGTTGGTGAGCTTGATTCGCTGACCTTGCAGCTCAAACGGCTTTGCAGTGTGGCACATTAACCCACAGCGCCACACCAGGACTCCTTATATGGGTATGTTGTTGTTGTTGTTACGTGCCGTCGGTTCCGACCCATAGTGACCCTGTACAGGGTTTCCGAGGGTGTAAACCTTTACGGGAATAGAAAGCCTCATCTTTCTCCAGCGGAAAGGCTGGTAGTTTCGAACCGCTGACCTTAAGGTTCGCAGCCCGATTCGTAACCACTACGCGTATAGTCCTTTATTACTAAGCTTTATGACTGTGTCCAAAATGTTAACAAAAAAATTTATGCACATATCTTTGTAAAGTTATCTATTTAAGAGCTGCTTGTGTAATGGGACATTTATACATCTATACTAGTATAGTGATTGCATTTTAGAATGTCCTTTTGTCTATGAGGATATATATCTCTTGGAATATTGACAAATAAAGGGCCATGGTTATTCATGTCTTCCATCTTTGTAGCTGGTATGAAAACAACACCTTTTTTTCCCCCTAATTTCTGGTACTTATTTTGCAAGAGTTAGGTATGTAGAATTGACAAGTCATTTAAATCTATGTTCCTTGATTTTGTTCCTGTAAAATGGAATATTTGCCTTTAACCTTTGTGGTTAAAGATGGGAAAATATACTAAACTCTGAGAAGAATGATACCACATATAATGTTCGTGATTCTTCTATCCTCATTTTTCTCATAGCTTCTTCTTATTGTGTTTTTCTTTCGTGGTGTTAGTCCCTTCCCATCTTCATATGAATGGATGCTAACACTTTAGCTTAATTTTCTTTCCCCTCTTTTGTCTTTATGTGTGTGGTGTGGATTTCTTTCATTTTTATAAAACAATATTTTGTGTTACACAGGAAAACATAATAAATACATTCCTAAATTAAATTTCAGAATGAGCTATTGTTTCAAAATGAATCTTAAAATAGGGGAATTCTCTGAAGTCGAGGAAAAGATGAAATGGGTAGATTAAATGAGATGTAGCCACCACAGGGGTCATTCTACTTCATAGGATCTCCCAGAAATCTCAAGGAAATCACTACATAATTCACACATGTTCATAAATAATCCATCTCAACCTTTTTCTTTAAGGAGCCAGTTTTCCAGCATATAAACTCAGCAATCCTGATGACCCACCTCTAGCATGAGACAAGGGAAATATATTTCAGTTTAAAAAATGACTTCATAGGTTGTGGTTAATGGAATATTTGCCAGTCTCTTTATCAAGGCCAAAGGGACATTAGAAAATGCACACCCTTTGATCATTTATTAATGCGCCATGCTCTGTGCCTGTTAAAATTATTTTAGCACTCAGAAATTGGCTTATGAGAATGGAAGAAGCTTGAAAGGATAGTTGAGTTGTATTTTGAAAAGTGTTTTTACCACCTTGGCTGAACTGTGCTATGTAATCCATACACCAGCTATAATTAGACACAGGTATCACTGTTACAACTCCATTTTTGTTAGTGGGACAAAAGAAGCATAGGAGATAAAAGGGTAGCGTTCTGTTCTTCAAATGTTTCAGAATCTGTACAAAAGAGAAAGAGCACTGAATTCTGACCCAGAATTCTAGCAGTCCCACCATCCTGCATTCCTAGCCGCATAAGTAACTGGAAGCATTAAAGGACACAGATTTCTCTTCATTGATGGATGAGGATCTTGCCTTAGACAAGATAGGAGCCTCACATGTGCCTAAAAACTGGGGATTCGCCCCGTGGTGACCACCAGACATGATCGTCCCTATCTTTGCAGGGAGCTTTTCCATGGGTGAAGAGCTCATCTATCATCAATGAAAGAATGGTCTAGTTCAGACTCATAACGCAGAGCATTGGTCTCCCAAATGTGCACATCTGGAAATCTTATCTAGCCCTGCATAATGACCAGTGTTTAAGCATAATCTATGTGTAAGTGAATTCAGCTGAGAGGCAGTTTGTTTTTCAGCTTTTGTCCTCTGAGTAGTCTAGCCTTGTTAAGTTTTTCTGTCTGCATAAGAAAATTAACAGGAGTGAAAACAAGAGGCTCAAAACTGATGATTTTTTTAAAAAACCAAGACTATGGCTTTATTTCTTGCCATAACATTGTACAGAGCACATAGATAGCATCGTGCGATAGCTCAGCAGCATTCAGAACCATAAGACAACTCTTGGGGTCCTGTAGGCTAGCATGCATGTCTATGATGAAAGTTGAGTATTGCATAAAGGCACAGAATTCATGCTCTTAATGTATTAGGTAGCAAGAGCATGACAGATGTTTTTGTATGTGATCTCAATTAATATGCATAGGAATCTTGTGAAGAGGCATTATTGTCTTATTGCCCAGTGTTATAGATGACAAATCTGATATTTAGAAGGTGAAGTGACATGCCTAGGAAGTGATATATCAGAGATTTAAATCCAGAGTTATACTTAACGTATTTTAATTCTAATCTCTTTCATGTTGTCTATGGACTTCAAGACTCAACCATTTGGCATTTGTTGACTTTTTTCTTTTGCCAAACATTTCAGGGAAATGAATGAAAAGGCACCTCTGCAGAAAATTGGGATATATGGAAGAATGACATGGAAGTGCATTGGGTTAACTGCTGGCTTGTTTAGTGGATGGAGAATATCTTTGAGGATCCAAATTGAAGGAGTTGCAAATTTTCTACACTCTTCTTGATTTCCAGATGTTTCCATGTGGTGAACTTAACTTTGTTTGCAACAGTGCAGTGAAAGATTTTCAGCACCAGGAATTTCCCTAGCAAAGCTGCTTATTAACAGCTCAGTGGTTTTGCAGAGTCCCTAGCCCTTTGTTGGGATCTCAGATCCCCTGAATAACAGGAGAATATGGAAATAAATGCCATTTCCTGAGGGAGTCCTGTTTCTTCTTGCTGTTTCTTTGGATTCAGATAGTTATACCAAGAGATCATTCAAGATTGCATTCATTCAGAGCTTTGGCTGTGCTCAGGCAGATCTTCATTTAAACTCAGAATCTGCCACTTTTAAACTCTGAGAGGATAGCAAATTGTTTAACCTCTCTGAACTTGCTTTTTGATCTGTAAAATGGGACCATTTACAATTCCTGACTTTATAGAATTCATTCGGAGTTCAAATAATGATGGCAAGAACTTAGCACAGTTCCTAACAATGTTAATTTGGGTCTAAAAAAGTTTAAACTAAACCAAAAATGTTTGCATATTAATCCAATAGACTCTACTTAATGTTTATGAAAGTATTACATGAAAACAGCAGAATACTATATCCATTATAGTTACAACTATATAGAACTTCTATAAATGGAAGCTGAATAGCTGAGTCATTTCAAACTTGGTTTTCAGACTCTGACAGGCCTGGATTTAAATCTTTACCATGTACTCTATTGTGATTTTTGACATTTTCTTCCTTAATTTTTAAAAGGCTTAGTTTTCCCATATGTAAACTGGAGTGAATTATATGTATCATTCAGGTGCTATGAAAATCAAATGAGACAAGCCACAGAAAGTTCTTACCACACTTGTTGTTGTTGTTAAGTGCTGTCCAGCTGGTTCCATCCCAAATGACCTTGTGTATGGAGCAGCTGGTTCAATATCACAAAGCAATAATGAATATAGATGTGCCAGGTTGATAAGGAGTACTGATGTGGCACTGTATGATAAGCACTGGACTGCTAACCACAGGGTTGGTGGTCCAAACACACCAGCCACTCCTCAGAACCCCTATGAGTTGGTACCAACTTGACAGCACTTAACATCAGCATTTTGACTTAAACAAAATTTTCTCTAATTTTATTTTCAATCTACTATTACAGTCCCATTGCCAGAGCCATGTAATCCAAGTCTGCCCTTAGAACTAGAATTCGAAATGATATTTATGATTTCAATATTTATGGCCCCTAACTCTTGTGATCATTGTGAGTAGATATGGCCAGAAAACATCCAAGAAAACTCATCTTGCGACAACCCAGACTGAAGATGACAAATCAAAGGAAACAAAAAGAGGAAATGAATTCTTCTTTGTTCCATATGGAAACATGACTGTTGTTTGGGAATATACTTTTCCAGACAAGGAAGCTGAATTATAATGAGAACCTCATTCATTTCCCTATGGGGAAAGGGATGACAGGACCATCCATGTGAGTGGAAAAGTGAAGGAAGAAGGGTGATGATCCCAGGAATGTCATCACTATCCCACTGACCCCCCAAGAGACATGTGTGCTTCTTCCAGATCTTTCACATGGAATCCATGTCAGATCCAGGAGGGACCTTAGCAAACACTATGTCAAAGCTTCTCATCTGAAGAGCAGAAAAGTGAATTACCCATTTATGCAGATGTTAAACAGAATAACCACAATTTGTACTTTCTCTAGAGCTCCTAGTCTAGACCTCCTTCCACTCTGCGGTGTTGTCTCCCTGCTCTAGACATGTTTGAAGAAATTACCTTGTATGAGCGAGAGCGAAATCAATAAAGAAATTATGGTAGTACAAGAACCTTGGAGTTTTTCTACTTCTTTGGATTTCAACTGCCTCATTTGTGTTGGGTTGTTGAAAAAAATCAATTACATAACTTATCCAAAGATTCAGCTAAATAACAATGCAATTTAACAACAGCCAGGTATTACCCTACCTGCTGTTTTACATAAATGTCTCATTTTATTCTCACATCCACCTTGTGAAGTAGACACTATGATTATCCACATGTTATAGATAGGGGGTAGAGGCTTAAAAAGGTTTTAAAGGTTAAATAAAATTTCCATAGTCACACAGCTAGTATGTGGTAGAGTAAGACTTGAACATAGGAGGTCTGATACCAAAACCAATATTTCTAATTAGCACGAAATTCTTTCTCCTTAATGGGTGTTCACAGTTTGAGTCCACCAGGAACTCTGGGAGAAAGATGAAGCTTTCTGTGTCAATAAAGATTTGTAGGCTTGTAAACCCTATACAAGACTTCTGGTGTGATGCTGTAGGATCAGCACTGGACTGTGAACTACAAGGTTAGCAGTTCAAACCCACCAGCTGCTCCTCAGAAACCCTATACAGGGTTGTTATGAGTCGGAGTTGATTCAATGGCACTTAACAACAACAACACAACTCTATATAGGTTCATTATGAGGAACCTGCTTGAGGACACACAGCCAGCCAGTCAGTGGCTACTTGAAGGAGCACTCATGACCCTCTTTCAAACAGCAGTGGACTGCTAACCACAAGGTTGACAGTTCAAACCCAACAACTTCTCCTCAGGAAAAGAGGCTTTCTGCTCCTGTAAAGACTTACAGCCTCAGAAATCCTACACAGGGTCTCTATGAATCAGAATTGACTCAGTGGCACCTAACTACAAAAAACAATGGATACTTGAGGAGCTCTGGTGGCCCAATGGGTTATGGGTTGGGCTGCTAACTGTAACCCACCAGTTGCTCCCCAGGAGAAAGATGAGATTGTCTGTTCCTGTAAAGTTTTATGTTGTTGTTGTTTTCTAGGTGATGTCGAATTGGTTCCAACTCACAGTGACCTTATGCACAACAGAATGAAACACTGCCTGGTCCCAAGCCATTCTCACAATTGTTGTTATGTTTGAGTCCATTGCGGCTGCCGCTGTGCCAATGCATCTTGTTGGGAGTCTTCATCTTTATTGAGGACCCTCCACTTTACCAAGCATGATGTCCTTCTCCAGAGACTGGTCCCTTCTGATAATATGTCCAAAGTATGAGAGACGAAGTTTCCCCATCCTGGCTTCTAAGGAGCACTTTGCTGTACTTCTTCCAACACAGATTTACTAGTTCTTCTGGCAGTCCATGGTATTTTTATTCGTCTTCTCCAATACCATAACTCAAATGTATCAATTATTTTATGGTCTTCCTTATTCTTTTGAGACAGATTTGTTTGTTCATCTGGCAGTTCATGGAACATTGTTTGTGGGTGTTGGGTACTCAATATGCTGTTGTAGCTGTTGCTAAGTACCCTCAAGTAGGTTCCAACCCATAGTGAACCGGTATAGGGTTTCCAAGGCCTTTAAATCTTTCTCCAGCTGAGTGGTTGGTGGGCTCAAACCGCAGACCTTGGGGTTCTTTCTCTGCCCAGTGCTTCTGATAAGGAGTCATACCTCTCTTTTCTTCCAGTCACCTAGGGGGTACTTGAACTTACAACATTTCAGTTACTAGCTGAGCAAATTAACTGTTTACACCACCCAGGAACTTTATATGGTTCTCAGTGATGGTTGTTGCTATGTGTGGTCAAGTATGCTTGATTCATAGCCACCCTGTACATGGTTTCCAAGAGCTGCTGGCAGATTTGAAATGTCAAGGTTGTAATTGCAGCCCAGTGCTTATCCTACAGCACCACACCAAGACTCTTAATTATTTTATTTGTTGTTGCTGGTAAGTGCTTTTGAGTAGGTTCTGACTCATAGCAACCCTGTATAGCATTTCCAAAGAGCAGCTGTAGAGCTTGAACTGCCAACCTCGTGGTTCAAACTGAGCATAAAGTCCAACACATTATCCCACAGCGCCACACCAGGACTCCATAAGTGCTGTCCAGGTAATGACAAAAATGGGTCCTACTGAATATGAAGGAAAAGGCCTGCAAATTAGGGAAAATACCTGCAAGGTATTCAGAAGAAAGAAGAAGGAAAAGATAATCTTTGTGAAGGCCCTGCTATGGCCAAGCACTTTGTAAGCTGATTTGTGTAGTTCTCTAAATGGAATCTGTGTTGCAAGAAGATAAACACTGGACTGTTAACCCAAAGGTTGGTGGTTAATACCCAGCAGCTACTCTTGGGAAACCTATATAGAGTCACTATATAGTCTTAGTACCTCATTGATATGTTTATTTTTATTCTTCTACTTGCCTTGAGGCCCCTTGACCATATGGAGACTAATACATACTCCTCCAAGGAGCTCTGGTAGTGTAGTGGTTACGAATCAGGCTGCAAACCGCAAGGTCAGCAGTTAGAAACTACCAGCTGCTCCACGGGAGAGAGGTTTTCTGCTCCTGTAAATATTTACAGCCTCAGGAACCCTGTTCAGGGTCGCTATGGGTCAGAACGGACTTGACGGCACTTAACAACAACAACAACATGCTCGTCCAATGCAGAACTCCCCCACCCTCCTCACACACACACCCTGCCTGCCAACTCTTCCTTATTGCCTTGCCTATTCTCTTTCACTTGAGGTAGGTCCTTTGATAAATCCTCTATTTCTTCACTAAGCTTATTAGATTCTTTCCTGTGGGTTTGTTGGAGGTTGCAAATTACTGCATTTAATACACTATATCATGTGGTGCTGTCGTTAATGCACTGGACTGCAAGGTAGGTATGAACCAGAAGGTCGGTGGTTCAAGCTCACCAGCAGCTCCTTGGAAACTATGTATAGGGTCACTATGGGTCAGAATTGACTCAATGACACTTAACAAAAACAGCATCTTCTACTCATCCATTGCTAATCTGCAGACTGGATCATAAAGAGAAAGGCAGTCTCCTTGTAATAAAACCAAGATGAACTTGCAAAGCATGTTCGACATTTAAATTCTAAGCAAGCTTCCAGGATGATCTTTTAACAGGTGCTGCAGCTAAGCCGCAGGAAAATTACATAAAGATGCTGAATGCACCCAGAAGCCTGTAGATAGCTGTCTTAGTTGCCTTAATGCTGCTGTAACACAAATATCACAAGTAGATGGCTTTACAGAACAGGAAGTTGTTCTCTCATGGTTCTGGAGACTAACAGTTCAAATCACACTATCGGCCATAGCAATATTTTCTTTGTCGGTGACCCAGGGAATTCTCTGATTGTTGGCAATCTTCACTTGGCTTCTGTCTTCCCCAGTGTGTGCTCCCCCTGGGTCTAATCTGATGATTTTTATTTTATTTTTTTATAATGCAGAAGTGGTTAGGATTAGGGCACATTTTACACTAGTGTGGTGTCTAGCATAACAAAGATAACTCTCTTCCTGTAGAGCACTGCATTTTGAGGGGACATAGTTCAATCTATAAAAGTGTGCTAGGAGGTAAGTGTCAGCTTGAGGACTAAGGTGTGCCTGACCCAAGTCATGGTCTTTTCACTAACCTCATATGCATGTGAAAGTTGGACAGTGAATGAGGAAGAACATAGAAGAATTGATGCTTTGGGTTATGGTGCTGGAGGAGAATATTGAAAGTCCTGTGGACTGCCAAAAGAACCAACAGATCTGTGTTGGAGGAAGTACAGCCAGAGTGCTCCTTGGAGGCCAGGATGGCCAGACGCTGGACATATTGTCAGGAGGGAGTAGTCACTGAAGAGGGATATCATGTTTGGTAAGGTGAAGGGTCAGAGAGAAAGAGGAAGACCCTCAGCGAGATGGATTGGCAAAGTGGCAGCATCAATTGGCTCAAGTGTAGCAACAATTGTGAAGTTAGCCCAGGACTGGGCAGTGTTTCATTCTATTGTGCATAGGGTCACTTTGAGTCTGTACCAACTGGATGGTACCTAACAACAACAACAGGAGGTAAACAGGAGCATCTACGTCACTGCTCACTCTTGAACACTCTCTGGTCTCAGATAATCTGACAATGAAAGATCTTCTTGTAATCTTCATTTATGTAGATAATTTATTAAGTACTTGCTGTCATTCCTTTTACACTTAATCATTCATCCATGAATACTTTAACCAAGTATTGAGTAAAGATGCTACGCTACGTACTGAATTTACACCTTCAGCCCAAACTCATACTTAGTGCTTTCAGGGCTAACTGTTGAGAGGCAATGTTTTCCCCAGTTTTATTTGTTCTGATTGATGTAATAGGCAACATCATGCACATTGTGATTGTCATTGCCTATCCCTTTTTTATAATTCAGAATTACTTTGGTGTGTCACAATACTCTGGAATGATAAATTAGTAAATATGGCCCATCTGTCATCAGCCAACTTCTTCTGTAGTGTTAGGGTCTCTCTCTTTTTAAAAAAATTTTATAGTGATAAAAAGAATATATATATGTGTGTGTGTGTACATATATATGTATATGTATGCACATATATATTCATGTTTTGTTTACATATATATATAGTGTGTTGTGTGTTGACATATATCATATTATTGTATTGTATATAAGATAGTATAAGGAGCTCTGGTAGCATAGTGGTTATGAATTGGGCTGCAACCCTGAGGTCAGCACTTCAAAACTACCAGCTGTTCTGTGAGAGAAAAATGAGGCTTTCAGCTCCCGTAAAGATTTATAGCCTCGGAAACCCTATACAGGGTCGCTATGAGTCAATTCCAACTGCAGGGCACATAACCACCACCACCATAAGATAGTATGGTGGCTCATATAATAAGCACTGTACTGGGAACCACAAAGTCTGAGGTTAGAACCTGCCATCCACTCCTCAAGAGAAAGAGGAGACTATCTGCACCCTTGAAGACGTAAAAGCCTTGGGTATCCTATACAGTGTTGTGACGTCACTTAACACAAAGCATATAGATATGGTATTGCACAATTCAGTAACATTATGTTTACCAAGTTTTGTAATCACAACCACTATCTGCTTCCAAATTTTTCACCACCACGGAATCATGGTGTGGTGCTGTAAGAGAAGCACTGGACCACAAGGTCAGTGCTTCCTATTCACCAGCTGCTCCTCAGAAACCCTATATAGGATCACTATGAGTGGGGACCTACTTGATGGCACTTAACAACAACAGAGACTTAGTACCCCTTAAGCAATACCTTCCCATGTTTGATAGTTAAGGTCTTATGTCAATGTCACTGTGTCAGGATTCTCAGTGGTTTGCAGTTAAGATGTAGTAATCTCCCATGAGGAAATCTGCCATGAGCAGCTAATCAAATGAAAGGAAGTGTTCTCAGGGATGCTTCCGCTATACTGACCATTTTCTGGCTTTTCTGCTTGGTCTGGAGTCTGTCATATGACTCTGGTTCTTTGGATTGTAGCTTGCTGTATTGCCTGATGACTCTGGGAGTTGTCAGAGGCAGTCATGCTACCTGCCTAACTTACCTGCCTGCTGTCTGACCTGGCAATCTTGGCTCATCAGCCCTGCAGTTACGTGAGTCAGAAGCCTGCAGTCTGCCATCTGACCAAAGGACTTGAGCTGTGTCCACTTCTATAACTGTGACCAATTTTCTTGATATAACCTCTCTCTCTCTCTTTTTTTTTTAAATCAATAACAGGCTTCACTGGTTTTGCTTATCTAGAGAATCCAGTCTAAGAAATCATGTTAAGTTTTTGAGTAATTTCGGCCACTTGGCTATCTTTTCTGATTTAGCCAATTTCATCAACCTCCCATGTCTTTGCTCTAAAGTTGAAATCAGAACTCCCATTCCCAGAAGCTCAGAAAATGTTCAGCTATAGCTCTTTACCTCTATTGGGAGGACTTGTGATACAATGGAAGCAGTACATTATGGACCTGCCACATACTAGCAGATAATGAAGGCCAATATCTTAGCTATGGAACCAACATTATTTACTCAACAGAACTAAGGGGGAGGAAGGATAATAATGTCTGTGTCCGAGGTCAACTGGGAGAATTAAAGGGAGTTAATGCATATGAGGAGTCTTGGTGTGGTGCTATGGGTTAAGGCACCAGACTACAAAGCTGTTTGAACTGCAAGGTCAGTGGTTCAAGCTCGCCAGCTGCTCCTTAGAAACCCTATACAGGGTCGCTATGGGTTGGAACCAACTCGACAGCACTTAACAACAACAGCAATGCATATGAGGCATGCAAAAAAATATTAGTTTTCCATACCTCAAACAATTACTCAATTTCACATTTTTTTTTTGCTACCTAGAAAAGCCATGTTTGGGAATATATGACTCGTGGTATTAAAAATCTTCTGAGCTGCACTTGACCTCTATCCCTTACACACATCATCTCACCAATACCTGTGCCACAAACTTTGCTAAAGTGACTTTATGTGTGTCAGGGTAGAACCCTATGTGTTCCATAGGGTTTTCAATGGCTAACTTTTTGGAATTAGAGTTCCAGATATTTCTTCCAAGGTCACTCTGAATGAACTTGAATTTTCAACATTTTGGTTAGTAATTGAGTGTGTTAACTGTTTATACTACCTCAGGACTTCTATTTATAGACAGTGAATGGTTATCAAACATTGCTAATGTGTACCAGAATCATGTGAAGACACAGATTTGAGGACCCAACTCTCAGAAATTCAGTTTCAGTGAGTCAGGAAGAGAGCTTATAAGTATGTGTTTTTATTAAGTAATCCAAGTAATTTTAGACTAACTGCTCCTCATGTGCCCTCCAGTTCTCCATACTCAGCTATATTAGTAAAACTTTAGCAGTTCCCTGTATTCTTAAGCCTCTTTTCTGTGCAGAAATTCAACTATTCCCTCTGCCAGGGTTCCTCCTGGCTATCTGGTAGTGTAGTGGTTATGAATTGGGCTGGGAACCGCAAGGTCAGCAGTTCAAAACTACCAGCTGATCCGCGGGAGAAAGATGAGGCGTTCTGCTCCCATAAAGATTAACAGCCTTGGAAACCCTGTACAGGGTCGCTATGAGTTGGATCCGACTCCATGGCACATAACAACAACAACAGCATCATCTCCTAAGGACCCACCCGGACAAGATTTACATATCATTAAGCATTAGTTTAAGGATACCCATGTATTAATTCTTCCCTAATCTCCCAAGATAGGAGTGATTGTTCTTCCTTCACAAACCCATTGTGTCCTTATATCAGAGTAGATTACCAAGTAAACAAGGTAAACCCAAACTCACACATGTAAAACTGTTCACTACAGATTACTAAATGAGTCTGGGTTTACCTTGCTTATTGGGTATTCCATCCCTGTCAGGGATTGCAATTTGAAAGGAGTCTATGGTTCTATGGAAGTCATTGAGGGGTTAGAAAAGAGACCGGTGCCAGTCATACATAGAAGCAATATATATATATATATATAAAGTTTTTATTGTGAATTGAGTGAAGGTTCACAGACCAGATCATTCAATAGATCACACACTTTGTTTTGTCTCAATGATTGCAATCCCCTCCCTGCAACAACAGTTATCCCGCTTCCTCCCCATGCTTCTTATTTCCATTCCACCCTCCTTCCCATCCCTTCTCAACTTAGTCCTAAGGAAAATGTTGCTCTTTTGATTTTGAACAATTGACCATTGTGTGGTAAGCATACCTTATGAAGTTTTTTTGTCCCCACCCCCCCATATACATATCTATAGTTTGGCTGAAAATTGGGTCATGAGGGTGAGTTTCTTTCCAGGCCTGAAGAGTGGTCAAGGGCCATAATTCCATTAGTCTCTTTCGATCTGTAAACCAATTCTTTTTTAAATTATTTTGAGTTTCATTCCACATTTTCCCCTACTCTGAGACCCTCCAATATAATTCCTTTCAGAGTAGTTGGTAGTGGTAGACAGGCACTCTCTAGTTCTTCTGGCCTTACAGTCATGGAGACTGATGTTCACATGTTCCATTGGTCCAGTGAACTAATCAGTTCCAAGCATCTTCAATTGTCATCATTCTACTTTCTTCCACATGTGGAGAGACCTATAACTGGACACTCATGAACTTTTAAGATCCTAGTTGCTACTCATCAAAGTAGAATGTAGAACATTGTCTTTGTGGACTATATTATGCCAATTGACCATGATGTAGCCCCCAGCCCAGCTATTCATTGTCTGAAGATATTTTATAATATCTAAGAAGTTTTCATCATTTTTCCCACTCTATGCTTCAAATATTCACGGTAGTATTTGCAGGAAAAGTAAATACTCATGAACAAATATCCTCTTTCTAACTGATATATTTGTGGGATGTTGTTGTAGTGGTGGTGTGGTACAGCAGGATAAGCATTCAACTGCAAAGTTGGTTTGAACTACAAGCCTTGATGTCACTTAACAGCAACAACAACAAGTGTCCCTTACCTATTCAGCTTATGTCTCAGTCTATATATCTATGCACACAACACTGCTGTTCCAAGGTTGTTTATGTATAAATCACGATTTACCTCTGTCCCCTTTGGCCCATGCATACCTCCCTATATCTTCATTTGTATTCATCATTCTTTTGCCACCCTCTCTCTTCTTGCATATCACCCTCCTCATCACGTGAACTAATATGTTTCTACCCTCCAGCCATGGTTACCCCTGGTAACCATAAAAGAATGTTTCTTTTAGTATCTAGACTTTATGTTGTTTTACAATAGTGCTCTGATTGATACAATGGTTGTCTTTTTGTGATTCACTAATTTCACTCAGCATAATGTCCTCCAGGTTCAGCCATGTTTGAGGTGTTTTGCAGTTTAATTTCTATTCTTCAACTTTGCATAGTATTCCATTTTGTGTATACACCAAAATATGTTTACCCACTTAGGCTTTTTGATCTTGTGAATAGTGCTGCATGGGCCTCAGTGTGTGCATATATCATTGTCCTCCTTCATATTATTTTGTGGATATATGCCAAGTATAGGGTACATATTTATATATACCCTATATATATTTTATATCCTCCTTATTCACTGTCCAGCTTTCGCATCCATATGTGGCTATTGAATGGCCTGGGTCAGGCGCACCCTAGTCCTCAAGCTGACATCTCTGCTCTTCAACACTTTAAAAAGTTCCTGTGCAGCAGATTTG
>NW_006408681.1:2687254-2691756 GCF_000296735.1 Chrysochloris asiatica
GGCAGCGGTAGTGAGGTTGGCCCAGGATCAGACATTGTTTCGTTCTGCTGTGCATGGGGTTGCTATGAGTCGGTTCTGACTCGATGGCACCTGACTACAACAACAACAACAACAACATATTTTATATATATATTCCTTATCTATATTCTATCTATATATCTATATATATTTCATTTGCCATAGTGGTTGAACCATATTATAGCCCACCAGTAATGTTGGAGGGTCCCAGTTTCTTGACACCCTTCAAGATTTGTTGTTTACTGATTTTTTAACTTTGCTCTTAATGCTGGTGTGAGATGTTATCTTGTTGTTTTGATTATGTTTCTCTAATGGCTAGTAATCATAAACATTTCTTCATACATTTGTTGGCTTCCCAGATGTCTTCCTTGATGAAGTGTCTATTCATGCTTTGTGCCCATTTTTTAATTGAGTTGTCTTTTCTTGTAAAGATGTAGTTTTCTATAAACCTTAGATATTAGCCCTTGTCTAATATGCCATTGCAATTTTTTTTTTTTTTTTTTACCAGTCTGTGCTCTTCGTTTTCACTCTTTTGGCAACATCTTTTGATAGACACAAGTGTCTAATTTTAAGAAGGGCCGAGTCACCTATTGCCTTCTACTCTTTGTGTGTTTTTTTAAATAATTTTTGATAGTATATTTATGCCATGTATTAGAGCTCCTAAGTTTGTTCCCAATTTGTTTATTGATCTCTATAGTTCTAGGGTTTACATTTAGGTCTTTTATCCACTTTGAATTTGTTTTTGTATATGGTGTGAAGGATGGAGTAGCCATTGTTTTATTCTTCTGCAAATGGATTTCCATCTTAGAAGCAAAATCTTTGTTATGGAGAAAAAAAGGAAAGCTGATCACTGTATATTAATAAACAAGCACAAGGAAGACCATTCACCAATTTATTGATTTATTGGGTAGTGTACCCAGGGTCTTCTAGGCTATACCTATCCCAAGAGTCTCGGTGCAGCGCTGTAGCATAACCTCTGGATTGCTAACCACAAGATCAGTGGTTCAAAACCACCAGCAGCTCCTCAGAAACCCAGTACAGGGTTGCTATGAGTTGGAACCTACTTGATGGTACTTAACAATAATAACAATTCTTTATTCAGGTTTCATCCTGCCTAGCAGACTAGGAATACTTGAGAGCTGAAGTCAGGGCAATTTTTTACTTTGTCTCTTGAGTCTAGCTTCATGTTGATCTGTCTTTTTGTAGATACTTAATAAATGTTCTATTGTGGCGCACCATTGCTACTGCCAGCTGACTCAATGTCTTTATCTTTACACTGAATCTCTTCATCATCAGGTTAGATCCTGTTTCCTAAGTCTCCTTCATTTCAAGACTTGCTATCTTTTTTAAAAAGTAATAATAATTTAGAAAGACTATGTATTAAGAATGCCATTTAAAACTATTTGACGGTCTTGAGTTACAGCCATTTGATTATACCAGCTAAAAGTGATACTATGAAATCTTGCAGCTTGCTGGGAAAACCCATAAGGCTAATACTTGATTATAAAATCAAGTTTGCCACAATTGGAACAGAGCTTGTGTCAGCAGAGTTTCTTTAATGAGAAGGTAATTTTAACTGAAATGCCTGCATTATTTTGTTTACTCAAGGTCTAAGTGTATGGCTGCCTCTTCATACTTCCTTCAGTCACATTAAGTCTTTACTGTAAAACATCCTACTCAAACACACATTTTTTATTCAGGGATTTTCAAGTGCCAGGAAATAGGCTTTGTTCCATTACTCTTATTTTAAGGATAAGAAAACTGAGGTTGGGATTAAAATAAGTGTACTTCAGAAAAAAGCTGAGGAGCCAAAACAACACTATTTGGGATCAAATAGGGGGATAATCAGTGTAAATTAGTGAAAAGTCTAAATATATGTTAGTATATCCATATACTAAGGAGCTCTGGTAGCGTAGTGGTTACGAATCGGGCTGCAAACCTTAAGGTCAGCAGTTTGAAACTACCAGCTGTTCCACAGGAGAAAGATGAGGCTTTCTGCTCCCGTGAAGATTTATAGCCTCAGAAACCCTGGACAGGATCACTATGAGTTGGAACCGACTCCACAGCACATAACCAACGAACCAACCAAATCCATATACTAACATATAATTATAGAAGCAGTATTATTATCTTCAATGGTATAATACTAGACAGAGTTCTTCTTAGATCTGTTCTAATTGGGGAGTTATTTGAATGAGAAAGAAGGATTTTATTTATTTTTTTCATTTTTACACAACTTTGAGTCTGAATGTATATATACTTAGTAAAATCATAGAACACTAAGATCTAACAGATGCATTATTTTTTGTCCTTCCTTATCATAGAAATTAGGAATAGGCAAGAAATAGTTAGCTGATAATTATAACAGAGATTCAAATAACGAACAACATCCAAACCAAACCCATTGCCATTGAGTTAATTCCTAGTCTGAGTGACCCTATATATCCGAGGGTGTAAATCTATACAGGTACAGAAAGCCTCATCTTTCTCCCACCAAGAGGCTATTTGGCTTGAACTGCCAACCTTTGGTTAGCAGTGTTTATTCTACACTACCACTATTTAAATATTAATGGAGAATATTATGATGGCATTAGGCTAGGGACTGAGGATCACAAGATTTGAGTTTTAGTCTAGCCTGACTTTTTTAGAGTTAAAGAAGGATCATGCACAAATTAATCAAAGTAAAGCACTCACTAAATAACTACCATGTGGTCCATCACTACTCATTGTTCTTGTTGTTAGTGTTGCGAAGTTGGTTCTAACTTAATAACCCTGTATATGGTTTCCAAGGAATGACTGATGAATTTGAACCCCTGACTTTGTGGTTCAAATCAGCCTTGCAGTTCAGTGCTGTATCCCTCAGCGCCACACCAGGATGACTCATAGAAACCCTGTATAGGCTTTTCCAGGCTATAAATCTTTACAGATACAGAAAGCTTCATCTTTCTCCTGTGGAATGGCTGGGGTGGGTTTGAACTGTCAACCTAGTGGTTAGCAATTCAATGCTAATCTTACAGCACCACCCACAGACAAAATTCCACTACCATTTATTAGGTTCCAACTCATAGTGACACTGTACGTGGTTTTGACACTGTAAGTTTGATGGAACAGAAAGCCTCCTTTTCCTTCCACAGAGCAGCTGGTAGGTTTAAATTGCTGGCTTTACAGTTAGTAGTCCAGCGCTCTACTGTAGCACCACCAGAGCTTCTTAAAGTGAGGCACCCACCCTCCCACTGCCATCAAGTAGATTCTTAAAGCCACCCTGTATATGATTTCTGAGGCTACAGTCCTTATGGGAGCAGGAGGCCTCATCTTTCTCCCACATAGACACTGGTGGATTTGGACTGTCAGCCTTATGGATAGCAGTACAATGTTTATCCTACAACACCACCAGGGTTCCTAAAGCAGTACATAATAACCCTTTATTACCCAGGACTTTAGTCTATTAAATTAAGCTGGACTACATGTAAGGCTCCTTTTTCCGAAGTTATTATAGTTATTAAGTGCCATCAAGTCAGTTCCAACTCATAGCAGGAGTGGAGAACATCTGGCCTGTGGGCCATATAAGGCCCACAAAATCGTTTGGTCTGGTCCTGCGAAGTCAATCTCAGTTCCAGCCATCACATTTAGGGTGAGTTAATTAAATGTTTGAAAAATATAGCAGCTAATTATTAGTTTGATAATTTTTTTATGACCCTTGGTAGAAAAAGGGTTCCTTACCCCTGCTGTATCAGGTTTCCAAAGAGCAGCTGGTGGGTTTCAACAGTTGACCTTATGGTTCACAGTCCAGTGCTGAATTTACAACATCATTTAGGACTAAATGGCCCTGAAATAAAGCAAGATCCCTTCTGCTTACTTTCCTCAACCTTCATCCAGAACCTTCTCTTTGTATCAGTGGGAAGAAAGGCCATTCAAAACAAATTCACCAACCGAAGTGCTAGAAATGGATCAAGAGAGATGATATCATCAAGAACTAGAGCTAAATTGCCTTAAACCCCTACCTCTGGCCTTGCTATTACATTCAGGAGAGTTGGGGAAAACAACAGAGGGAAGAGAGAGAGAAGGAAAAGCAAGATTGAGGAAATAATCCTCTGTTCCTATGAGAATATCTAATTCTTTTTCCTGCTGGTTTGAGAGAAGGGGAACTGAAATGTCTGCACTATTTTGTTTATTCAAGGTCTATATAAAAGAATTATATATGAAAAAGACAAGATGAGAGAGAGAGAGAGAGAATAAGGAAAAAGACAAACCCTGGATATTCTTTCCACTTTGATTCAAAAGAAGAAATCAAGGAGGATAAGACCAAACTAAGGGCAATGATCTTTTTTCTTTTCTTTTCTCACTTCTTTCTTTCTTTATTTTTAAATGTTCTTTGTGAATTATGTGATAGTGTACATGGGAGAACATTAGTTTTACATTCATTCTATTGTATATCCTCTCATTGCCATGATTACAATCCCCTCCATGCAATCCTTCCCCCGTAC
>NW_006408681.1:2704427-2705698 GCF_000296735.1 Chrysochloris asiatica
TAACTACTATGCTACCAGAGCTCCTTAAAGTTGATGGTACAGCCAAAAATAAGATATGGATTTACATACCATTTGTAATAATGGGCTCAAATGCAACAACAATAGTGAGGATAGTTCAGGACCAGGCAGTGTTTTGTTCTATAGTCCATAGGGTTGCTATTGGTTGTAACCTATTCAATAGTAGTTAACAGCAACAGCAACAAAGTTAGTCTGCCTCCAAAATCTATACTCTTAAATGCTATACACTTTACTTCAGTAACTGATGGAATATAAATTGAATGTTTCAATAAACTGATGCAGCACTGGAGGTGCACACTCATCTATGTCAAGAAATTTGAAAGATAACTACCTGGCCAGCAGATAGAAAGAGATCCGTATTTGTATCCATTCCAAAAAAAGGTGACCCAGCAAAATGCGGAAATCAGAGAATGATATCATTAATATCACAAGCAAGTAAAATTTTGCTGACGACTATTCTAAAGCAGTTGCAACATTGACAAGGAGTTGCCAGAAATGCAAGTCGGATTTAGATGAGGACTTGGAACAAGAGATATGATTGTCCATGTCAGAGGGATTGTGGCTGAAAGCAGAGAATACAAGAAAAACACTTACTTATGCTTTATTGTCTATACAAAGACATTCAACTGAGTAGTTATGTGGATCATAACAAACAATGGATAAAATTGAGAAGCATGGGAATTCCAGACATTTTTTTGTGCTCATGAGGAACTTATACTTAGATTAAAAAGATAGTCATTTGAACAAAATAAAGGGACAATGTTGTTGTTAAGTGCCATCGAGTTGGTTCCGACCCATAGCGACCCTATATAGGCTTTCTAAGAAGCAGCTGGTGAGCTTGACCCTCCAACCTTGCAGTTCAAACTGCTTTGCAGGCAGGCACATTAACCCACTGTGTCAGACCAGTACTCCAAATGGTTTAAAATTAGGAAAGATGTATGCCAAGGTTGTATCCTTTCACCATACTTATTCAATCTGTTTGATGAGTTAATCTAAAAAAGCGGGTTATATGAAGAACAACATGACATCATGCTCATTTGAGGAAGATTTATTAATCGGTGATATGCAGATGATACAAACTTGCTTGCTGGATGCCAAGAGGACTGGAAATACTTACTGATTAAGATCAAAGATCGCAGTCTTCAGTATGGATATCACCTCAGTGTAATAATAATAATAATAATAAAAAATACTCACAACTGGATCAATAAATAACATCATGATAAATATAGAAAAGATTGATGTTGTCAAAG
>NW_006408681.1:2706198-2726495 GCF_000296735.1 Chrysochloris asiatica
GTTGCTGCTTCTCTGGATAGGGTCCTACATTCCGCTTGTGCTCTTCTCCCTTGAAGGCCCTAGGGTCCTCTGTTCCTGGACTGCAAGATTAACTACTCACCACTTTATGTTACAAAACTACCTTTACAGTTATGACTATGGCAATTAGTAATGATAAGAATTACTCACTATTGAATCATAAGAATCTTATCCCCATCTCCTTTCACTAGATCTGCCTAGACAAGATGAAAACTATTCAGTGGGGATTCTACCTTCTGCACATTCTGAAACTAAACTCCCTCTTGAAAACTTGTAAGCCAGTCACTTCATGCCTTTATAGCCACTCCATTTTAAGTACCCAATGTCTAAGTTGCCCATCCCTATCACCCCTGTGTACAGAAGATGTAAGGTGAAGACCCATTCCCTCTCAGTTGGTATTTTGAGCTACTACATCCATAAATATAGATCAAATTCATCAAGTTGTAGCAATTTATATTTGTTTCCTTTATCAAAAATTTTAATCTTCTTTTAGTCGAGTTGTGATCTTCAAGCCATTGAAGCTAGGTCAAATGGGTACTATCTGTAAGTTTGGACATTCTTTTACATCTCCCCTCACTTCAGATCAGCTGGACTCTCCACTTTCAGCTCTAGCCCTCCATGGCTGTGTCCTTGTCCATGAGCTCAGGAGACCATACTTCAGACCAGCCAGCCCTTCCTTTTCTCTCTCCAGGTTGACGGGTGTCTATGGAACGTGGTTGAAATCAGTTCATGTCCTCATTGTTGCCTTTCCTCCATTTCCACTCACCAGTAGACTAACATGGCCACCAGCAAACTTACATGGCTGCTTGTGTGATACCTTTGAGTTTCAGTATTGGGGGTGGGGGTAGTTATGCTATTTTCAATAGCCTCATATGCATGTGAAAGTTGGACAATGAATAAAGAATACCACAGAAGAATTCATGCAGTTAAATTGTGGTGTTGGTGAAGAATAATGAAAGTATAATGGGCTGCTGGAAGAACAAACCTGTCTAGAAGAGTGCCATCAGAATGCTCCTTAGAAGCAAGGATGGTAAGATTTTTGCCTTTCATTCTTTGGACAACTTGTCAGAAGGGACCAGTCCCTGGAGAAGGAAGGAACTCATGCTTGGTAAAGTGCAGGGTCAGCCAAAAAAAGGAATGCCCCCAACAAGATGGATTGAAACAGTGGCAGCAATAGTGGGCTCAAACATATGATTGTGGGGATGATACAAAACTGGGCAGTGTTGTGTTATGTTGTTCTGTGGATTGGAACCTAATTGACAGCACCTAGCAACAACAAAAAACAACAACAACAACATTATGATTGACTATTTGTGAGAGATAGAGAAGAACAAATTTACCCATCTACTTATTATTTGTTGGCAGGGAGGGCAAGCAGACACCATGGAGAAATGTGAGGTGTCTCAATAAGATGGTGTTAGAGAACTAATCATAGAAGTTTGACCTGTGTTAGATGATTGTGTGGAAGACTTAAGGAAGAGGAATTTGCTCCATTGTGATGCTTCCCGGAAGTGGGAGTGACTCCATGACTGGGTATCTTATCTGAAAGAAGAAAGACTAGATGGAGGCAGTCCCTCATGGTACCCATGATAGAGCATGTTTGTACATTTTTTTGTGCAATGGAAAATGTAGATATTTTATCTGAACTCAAACATGATTTTGGAATGGTTTTGTCTTTGTCTTGATCTGTCACAGTCACAAAAAGTCATTGTCTGATGTTGATGCTCTGAGATTATTTAAGTTCAATAGAACATCAAAGCTTAGTTGTGTTTGTAGAAGAACTCTTGGATAGCTGGCACTGTATTTTCTCCCCCCTTTCCTACTTGTGCTAGGTAAATATGGAACAGGGGTGAAAGTAGAGGTTTGTAGTCAGACAGAACTGGGCAACACTTGTACATTGTGTAACCTCCAGCAAACTAGACATTGAAAAATGACTTGTTTTATAATTATATTAAGCTATCCCTAGTTCTTGCTATTGTGTACCATTGAGACAATTCTGACTTACAACAGCCTTACAGGATACAGTAGAACTGTCCATAAAGTGTTCTAAGCTGTAATCTTTAGAGTAGCAAATCACCAGGTCTTTTAAATGTTTTATTTAGCAATGAAATGCTTTAGCTATTGCACACCAGGGCTCCCTTCATTCTAGGGTTGCTGAAAAGATTTAATGAAATAGTTAAATAGTGAACTCTAGGTGAAAATATAAGATGATTCTGAAAGGGCTAACGTAAATCTTACTGAATTACAGCCATGATGTTATTTTGTATACTTAACCATTGAAGTAAATGCTAGATGAAGCAAGTATTCTTTTATTACTAGGAATCACTCTCAGAAATGATACTGGGCATTCTTATTTGACTGTAATATTTTACATTTTTATTTTAGTATATAAATGGGTGCTTTTAAAGTGCATGTAAGCATGTAGTTCCCTAAAAAAAACACAAAAATCCTTTCCTGATTCCAACAAATTCCTTCATATGCTTTTATTTTTCTTTCTCTCTCTCACCAAACTAATAATATATATTGGTTCTAAGGGGGAAAAAAAAAATGTTTGACCAAAATGTCTTCCCTTTCACTGTACACTTCTTTTGTCTCTTGAAAGAACCGATTTTATCTTTACTTTTTTCTTTATCTTCTGCTTCATCAGACACCTCCATTTTTCACAGCTGAACACTGAGAAAACACAGAAAAATTAACACATTTTATTTGGATCCAACTGATAACAACGCCAACAGAACTCAACTTAAGGTGCTAATCTGCTCTTCTCTCCTTTTTTAAATCAGCATCATCATTCATCTATGTCACCCAAGGTGGGAGAACCACCTTTGAGAGCACATTTAGTCTGCAGATTTGATAAGAGAACTTTATAACTTGCAATTTCAATTCCCATATTTTATTCATGATTTTGATACTCCTAGTCATTATTTCAGTAACCTTCCATTCAAGGCAGCAGGTTAATGTATATGATAAATTTGTCTGCTAATGGCTCTAACAATTGATTGGCATGTCCGGAGGCGGTCTCTGGCAAAAAGGATTAGGCTATTCTTGGTTGGAGACACAGTTGTATGTACAGACTAATTCAAAGAGACGTAAACTATTTGGGAAAAGTATTCTGCCAAATTACATTTCTAAAATGTCAATTCTAAGAATCAGAATTAAGCTCACTTTAAACATTAGAGTTCATAACCTTACTTTTTTAACATTTCAGATGAACTGATATGAATTCATTTTATTCAGCTAACTGGAATATTCCTACCCATAAAATATTGAAATGCAATTGTTATACTGGAAGACCTATAGTAGACTCAGGTAGGCTAGTAATCATTTATGTGACTTTGATTAACTTTCAGACTCTTGGTTTGCAAGTTTTGATAACAGTATTGGTGAGTGAATGTATCCTTAGAATTTAAAACCTCATCTTCAGTTTCTTTTCTATTTGGTAATGATTCAAACTTGTAAAAATCTCTCTTATCCATTTAGATCACCGTCCTTTCTCTCCAAGATTATGCCAACTGTGCCTAACTTGTTTTCTGCTTGTGGTTTTGATTCTTTGTTGTTAGTGCTTCTTCATAATCACAGTGGGAGTGAGCTTTCCGAAACAGTAATGTGACTGATGACTCTCATGCTTATAGTTTCTCTACTTCCTTTATATGGTATATTTTTACATAAATAGCACGTGTACTATGTGTTTTGTTTGTTTTCAAACTGCACAGTACTCTTGTGCAGTTAGTTTTCTATGCATGTTATGTATGTTATTTGTGAAAAATATGGTAAAGTGCAGATCATTTGCCATGACTTAGAACTTTGCTTCTTCAGCTTTATTTACTCCCTACTTGTTTCTTCTTTGGACATCATGAACCTCTCAGGTTTTTTCAGAAGTCCTTTCTCCTTTGGGACTTTGCATATGCTAGTCTGCTTAAAACACCCTCCTCTTCCTGAGAAGTTGACTCTTTCTGCTCTCCTTCATATTATACCTTACAAGGTAATCTCTCTCTTTATGAAGACTTTGCTGATGTTTTCGATTTGTTGTCAGGTCTTCCTCCTCGGTGTTTCTATGACCCTTTGCCCACTGCTCCCATCTTAACAGGCTTTACATTCAGGGGTGGCTCACCCAATAAGCAAGGTGAGCAAGGCACATCTGTGAAATTGTTCACTACAGGTGACTAAGTGAGCACCAAGAATTCTGTGCTTACATTGCTTACTCGGTACTCTGTTCCTGTAAGGGAAATTTATTTGAAAAGAGTCTTTAATTATTTAGAAAAGTACTGGGAAAGAGACAGAGGCCAGTCATACCTAGAAACAAAATCTTTGATGTGAAAAAATGTGAAATTGTTCAGCATGTATTAGTAAGTGTACACAAACACTTGCCAACATTGCTTATTGTGCAATCCAACACAATTTAAATTATATAATCAGATACCATTATGTTGACAAGTGGACTCCAATTTACAGATATACTATGTGTATCAGGATAGAACTATGCTACATAAGGTTTTGTTTTTTTGTTTTTCCCCTTTTAAGTTTTTATTGTGAGGTTTATATGGGAGAACATCAGCTTTACACTCATCCTATCGTGTTTTGTTTCATTGCTATGATTATAATCCCCTCCATGCATCATCAAATAACCAAAGGGTATACCACACAGGCCCGCTCCCCAGCTGCCAGCACACAGCCCTTCTACCTCCCTGAGCCCAGTGTCGCCAGCCACCCCATGTGTCCACATCATCGTCTCTGTCTTCATCCCTGGCATCACTGTCTGATGTGTTATTGCAAAAGATTTTTTCCCATTCTGTGGGTTCCCTTTTTACTCTTTTGGTGAAGTATTTAGATGCACATAAGTTTTTAATTTTTAGCATGTCCCAATCATCTATTTTGTCTACTTTTGTTTGTGTGCTTTTCAAAATGTTTGGTAGTCTGCATATTCCATGTATTAGAGCCCTCACACTTGTCCCTATTTTTTCATTGATGACTTTCATAATTTTGGGATTCACATTTAGGTCTTTAATCCATGCTGAGTTTGTTTATGAATAGGGCATGAGGTGAAGGTCTTGTTTCAATCTTTTGCGTATCGCTTTCCAGTTCTGCCAGCACCATCTGTTAAAGAGACTATCTCCTTCCCATGTAACATACCTGGGTACTATGTTGAAAGTCAGTTGGCTGTATGTGGATGGGTTAATTTCTGGATTCTCGATTCTGTTCCATTGATCAATGTATCTTTCATTGTACCAGTACCAGGCTGTTTTGACCACTGTAGCAGTGTAGTAGAGATTGAAAATGGGGAGTGAGAGGCTTCCAACGATTTTCTTCTTCTTGAGCAGTGATTTGCTTAACCTAGGTCTCCTTCCTTTCCATATAAAGTTTGTAATTCTCTTTTCCATCTCTTTGAAGAATGTCTCTGGAATCTGGATTGGGATTGCATTACATTGTAAAGTGCTTTGGGTAGTATTGACATTTTAACCATGTTGACTCTTCCTATCCAGGAACATGGTAAGTTCTTCCACTTTTGTAAGTCTCTTTTGGTTTTTGTAGTAGTGTTTTGTAATTCTCTTTGTATAGGTCCTTTGTTTCTCTGGTTACGTTTATTCCTAAATATTCCATCCTTTGGGCAGTTATTGTAAATGGTATTGCTTACCTAATGTCATTTTCAGTACTGCCATTGTTAACTATAGAGGAATCCAACTGATTTTTGTATGTTGATCTTATATCCTGCCACTTTGCTGATTCTTCCAATGATGTCTAGTAGCTTTTTTTAACTTAATCTTTGGGGTTTTCTATGTATAGAATCATATCATCTGCAAATAGAGAGAGTTTCATTTCCTCTTTGCCAATCTGGATTACTTTAATTCCCTTATCTTGCCATATAGCTCTGGCTAACACTTCCAAAACAATATTGAGAAGGAGTGGTAACAAAGGGCATCCTTGTCTGGTTCCCGTTCGCAGAGGGAAGGCTTTCAGTTTTTATCCATTGAGAGTGATGTAGGCTGTTGGTTTTGTATATATGCTACAGATTATGTTCAGAAATTTCCCTTCAGTTCCTACTTTGTTGAGTGTTTTTATCAGGAATAGATGTTGGATTTTGTCAAATGCCTTTTCTGCATCAATCGATATGATTAGGTGGTTCTTTTCCTTTTTTTTATTTAGGTTGTGGATTACATTGATTGTTTCTCTAATGTTGAACCATCCTTGCATCCCTTTTATGAAACCTACTTGGTCATGATGTATTATTTTTTTGATGTGCTACTGGATTCTGTTGGCTAGGATTTTGTTTGGAATTTTTGTGTCTATGTTCATGAGGGATATTGGTCTGTAGTTTTCTTTGTTAGTGATGTCCTTCCCTGCTTTTGGTATGAGGGCTATAGTTACTTCATAAAAATTATTAGGAAGTTTTCCATCCTTTTCTATATTCTGGAATAATTTGAGTAGAATTGATGACAGCTCTTCCCTGAATGTTTGCTAGAAGTCACCAGTGAAGACATCTGGGCCTGGACTTCTTTTGGTTGGGAGTTTTTGATGACCTGATCAATTTCTTCTTTGGTTATGGGTTTGTTCAAGTTTTGTACTTCACTCTGTTTAAGTTTTGGTAGGTTGTGTTTTTCTAAAAATGGATCCATCTCTTCTAAGTTTTTGAATTTGTTGGAGTACAACTCTTCATAGTATTCTGTTATTATCCTTTTGATTTCATTTAGTTCCATTATCACATCACCCATGTAGTTTCTAATGCAAGTTGTGTCTTCTCCTTTTTTTCTTTTGTTAGGTTTGCCAATGGTTTGTCAATTTTATTAATCCTTTCAAAATACCAGCTTCTTGTCCTGTTGATTCTTTCTATAGTTTTTCTGTTTTCCATCTCATTTATTTCTGCTCTTAACTATATTATTTATTTTCTTATGGTGACTGTAGCTTCCCTTTGTTGGTCTTTTTCTAATTGTTGTAGATGCTGTGTTAATGTGTTTATTTTGGTTCTTTCTTCTTTTTGGATGTACACATTTATCACAATAAATTGTCCTTCATCACCACTTTTGCTGTGTCCCAAAGATTTTGGTATGTTGTGTTTTCCTTCTGGTTTGTTTCTAGGAACTTTACGAATTCACGTTTAGTTCCTTCTTTTACCCACTCGCTTTTCAGCAGGGTGTTCAGTTTCCATGTATTCAACTTTATTTCCTTAGTCTTCTTGTTGTTGATTTCTAGTTTTATAACAGTGTGGTCTGAAAAGATGCTCTATAGTATCTTGATGTTTGTAAATTTATGGAGGTTTGCTTTGTGACCTAACATATGGTCAATTTTGGAGAATATTCCATGTGCATTGGAGAATAAAGTATATTGTTGTGCTTTTGTTGGGTTGAGTGCTCTGTACATGTCTACGAGGTCAATTTGGTTAATTGTGCTATTTAGTTCCTCTGTGACTTTGTTGAGTTTCTTTCTGATTGTTCTGTTCCTTTTTGAAAGTGGCATATTAAAAATTCCCACTATAATTGTAGATTTATCTATTTCTTTCTTCAATTCTAGTAAGGTTTGCTTCACATATCTTGGTGCTTTTTCATTGGGAGAGTAGATATTTATTATGGTTATGTTGTCTTGCTCAATTGACCCTTTGATCATGAGATAGTGTTCTTCTTTAATTCTTATGCTAGTTTTTGTCTTAAGGTTTACTTTATCAGAGATTTGAATTGCCATTCCTGCTTGTTTATTGTTGCTATTAGTTTGGTATATATTTTTTCCATCCTTTAACTTTTTGTCTGTTTTTGTCTTTGTTTGTAAATTATGTCTCTTGCAGGGAGCACATTAAAGGGTTGTGTTTTCTCATCCAATCTGTCACTCTCTGCCTCTTCACTGGTACATTCAATCCATTGACATTCAATGTAATTATCTATAGGTATGATACTCAGGGAGGAAGTCCAAAATGCATTGAAAGAATTGGCAAAGAACAATGCACCAGGAATTGATGGAATAAAAATTGAAATCTTTCAAGAAAGTGAGGCGGCACAGGAAGCACTCACTCATCTCTGCCAAGAAATTTGGAAGACAACTATCTGGCCGACTGATTGGAAGGAACCACATTTGTGCCCATTCCAAAGAGAGGTGACCCAACGGAATGTGGAAATCATTGGACAATCTCTTTGATATCTCAAGCGAGTAAAGTTTTGTTCAAGGTAATACAGAAACGGCTACAATCATACATTGACAGAGAACTTCCAGAGGTTCAAGCTGGATTCAGAAGAGGCCATGGAACGAGAGATATCATTGCAGATGTCCGATGGATCTTGGCTGAAAGCAGAGAATATCAGAAGGATGTTTACCTATGCTTTATTGACTACGCAAAGGCTTTCGATTGTGTGGATCATGACAAGCTATGGACAACATTGAGAAGTATGAATATTCCAGAACACTTAATTGTACTTCTGAGAAATCTGTACCTGGACTCATGCAAATGGAGATGTTGTGTATGTAAGAGATAGATGAGGATGCAAAAGAAGTTTGTGCAAATGTATCCATTGCAGACTCTTCGACATGCAAATGGTATTTAAATCTGTGTGACAGAATACAGAATAGGATCCTGAAAGGAGTGATTGTAGATAGAGAAAGTAATAGGAACAAGGACTGAGTACTGAGGCACTCCCTGTTAAAGAGGTGAGGGGAAGAAGAGGAGTTAGAAGGGGGACTAGAAGGAGAGACATTGGGAAAAGAAGAGTACCAGGAGAGGTGGTATACTAGAAGGCAGGTGATGAAAACATGGCAAGGAGGAGAAAGTGTGTGGTTTTGCTAAATACTGTTGGTGGACGCATAATATGAGGTCTGAGAACTGACCATTAGGTTTAGCAACATGGAGGTCATTGGTGGCTTTGAGAAGAATGGTGGGAAGGGTGGTTTAAGAGAGATTGAGAAGAGAGAAATTAGAGAGAATTTATTATATAGACAACTTAGAGTCATCCAGATTTTATATATTCATGTGAACTCAAGACTATTCTGAATGACCTTTTTCTGGATCTTTGCATATCATAAATTCCATGAACAAAGGTTGTTATTTATTCAATTACAAAATTCCTTTGTAACAACAGTAAAAACAAAAATATGCATGAGTGGAGTAAGAAAGCAAATGAAATTTAATGATTGCTAAGAATACTACGGACTCCTGGTGTGATACTGTAGAATCAGCACTGGACTGTGAACTACAAGGTTGGGAGCTCAAACACACCAGCTGCTCCTCGGAAACTCTATACTAGGTAACTACGACTCAGAGTCAACTCGATGGCACTAAAAACAACAACAAAATTACTACAAGCACACCATTAAGCTTGCTTGATGGGGATTTGAACCACCAACCTTGTGGTTTCTAGCCTAATGCCTAAGCCTCTAGGGCTTCCTCATTTCCATTGCATGTTGCTCTGTGTCAGTTACAACTCATAGCAACTCTATATAAGTTTTTTAAAACTGTAAATCTTTATAGGAGCAGAGGACCTCATGTTTCTCCCATGGAGCAACTAGAGGATTCAAATTTGTGATCTTATGGTTAGCAGTCCAGTTCATAACCCACAAACACCCCTTTTCCATTGCATGGGGGTGGTTGGTTGTGTGCTGTCGTTTCCAACCTGTATAGGGTTTCTGAGACTAAATCTTTACAGGAGCAGAAAGCTTCATCTTTCTCTCTTGGTAGATTAGATTTGAACTGCTGACCTTGAGGTTAGCAGCCCAGCTTGTAATCTACTATGCTACTAGGACTCCTTTACTGAGAATCCTTAAAAATACACTAAACTCGTAAGTGTCCTTTTAGGTATTAAAGGTTGCCTCTCCCCATGTGTGTTCTATCTGTTTAATGGGCTATTGTGTTCCACTTACCCAATGTTAGAAATAGAACTGAGTTTCTTGTTCAATTATGGTAGTTCTCTCTCCTAGATTTGAGAAATGTTTTCCTTCTAGGTCTAGGCCCTGTTTCAGAAGATCTTAGCTCCCACTGTGCTTTGAATCTTCTCTGAGAGAGTTCCCTGGCACTGTGTCTTCAGCAGTCACTGTTTCCTAAATAGATTTCGACTCAGAAGCTCCTGCTACTTAGAGCTTTGATCCCTATTTCTACTTAAAGCACCCTTGAGATTCCACAGTAGACCCCTCTTAAGTTTTTCTTTTTACCTTGATTATTGTCTTATTTATAGTTCCAAGACCATAAATATTTCACTAGGTAATTATAGGGATCCCTGCATGTATGGGAAGCATCAAAAAGTTCATAGGAAAATTCCTTAATCTTTCAATTCCATTTTCCCATGAACTGTTTGAAGCTCCTGGTATTAGAGTTGAAAACTAAATCCTGATAGGATCTTATTCCCAAACTTTTTTGTTCTCTACTCCATCCAATATCCCATTGCAATAATATGGCTTCTATGTTTTTCAAGAAAATTATCTCTTTAAGGAAATAAAATGGTCAAGTATCCTGCCCCCAATGCTTTACTTATCAATCTCTAAAAAAACATTTTTATTGTGGACCACATTACCACTACTCACCTGTCAGTTTGTCATACTGTAGGGGCTTGTGTTTTGCTGTGATGCTGGAAGCTATGCCACCTGTATTTCCAATCACCTCATATGCATGTGAAAGTTGTGCAATGAATTAGGAAACCCGTAGAAGACTTGATGCATTTGAATTATGGTGTTGGAGAAGTATAGTGAAAAAACCATGAACTATCAGAGAACAAACAAATCTGCCGTTGAAGAAGTATAGCCAGAATGCTCCTTAGTAGCCAGGATGGCAAGACTTTGTCTCTTGTACTTTGAGCATGTTGTTAGGAGGGACCAGTTCCTGGAGAAGAATATCATGCTTGATAAAGTGGCGGGTCCGTGAACAAAGAGGAAAATGACCAACAAGATGAATTGACATAGTGGCAGCAACAATGGGTTCAAACCTAGCAATTGTGAAGATGGTGCAGGATCAGGCAGTGTTTTGTTCTGTTGTCCACAGGGTAGCTATGAGTTGGAACTGACCTGACAGCACCTAGCAATCACAACATGAAAGTCTGTTTTCTGATGGCATCCATAATCAAAAAACATATACACACAGAAGGAGGTTTTGATAACACTTTGTATTTAGAAAATGCTATCAGAGTACCGAGGAAGTAACAACCTCCTGTAAGATACATATTTGAACTAGATGTTAAAGCAAGACTAAGAATTTACCAGCTGGACAAGAGGCACTTGTACACATCTGACTATAGCACCAACAGCTAACCTGAACAAAGGCATAGAGGGGACATGAATGTTTACGTTTGAGCAATGTAAAATGTACAATATAACTTGAATATAAATGTATGTAATATGAAATGTTGTGGGTCTTATTGCTAGATTAATATTAAGGAAGACTGGCTAATACTTGGGTTGCTACTTCATAAAATTTTGTCTTTTCAATTAACTATTAATCATTTGTTTAGCAAAAGATCAATGTCTTTGGTGCTTCAATCTGTTAAAGATGCTAGAGTTTATAAGTACTACAGGTCATGTAGAAATCCTAGTGTGGCACTGTGGGATAAGCACCGGACCACAAAGCCAGTTTAAATTGCAAGATCGGCAGTTCAAAATCACTGTCTGCTCTTTGGAAACTCTATACACGGTCATTATGAGTTCTAACTGACTCAATGGCACTTGAAAACAGCAACAGATCTTGAAAGATGAGAACAGAACATGCCTAAGACCTGAGAGGAGAAATCCCACCTGGAGTATTTAATAAGGATAGCATCCTTTCTTTAACAATGACAGCTGGCATCTGGCACTTTGTTGTTGTTGTTGTTATGTGCAATGGAGTTGGTTCCGACTCATAGCGACCCTGTACAGGGTTTCCAAGGCTGTAAATCTTTAAAGGAGCAGAAAGCCTCATCTTTCTCCCGCGGAACAGCTGGTAGTTTCTAACTGATGATACCGAGGTTAGCAGCCTGATTTGTAACCACTACACTACCAGCTGTCTATTAAGCTTCCACTTTCGAATGTTGTTCTATGCCTCTGTGATTATGACTACATATATAACTTGAATAGGGAGAATGCTGGGTCACCACTTTTTAACACCTTTGACTTAGTTATCCACTACTTTCCTGTCTGGAATCTTGGTGTGGCGCTGTGGGATAATGCATCAGACTGCAAAGTCATTTGAACTGCAAGGTTCATATTTCAAGCTCACCAGCTGCTCCTTGGAAACCCTATACAGGGTCGCTATGGGTCAGAATCGACTTCACGGCACTTAACAACAACAACACCTCCCTGTCTGCTTGTCATGTTGTGGTGGCTTGCATGTTCCTGTTATGTTGGAAGCTATATCATTGATATTTCAAATAACATCAGTCACCCATAATGGACAAATTTCAGTGGAGGTTCCAGACTAAGAAAAGGAAGAAAGCTGGGTTGTACTCCTGACAAATAGTACAAAAGTCTTATGGATCACAGTACAACATTGTTTGTCTCAAATAGCACATCTCTTCCCCTTAATAATAAGAAAGCGGATGGGAATATACAAAGTATAGCCTTGAACATGCCCCACCTGAATTTAGAGACTATCTGAAAAAGAGATCTGATGCAGTAGATGCTAATGACCAAAGATTAGAAGTGTTGTGGATGAGATCAAAAACATCAAACAGGAAAAATAGAAAAGGCCATTAAGAGAACAAGATAAAAGGAAAAGATCAAAATGGATGCCAGAAAAGACTCTGAAACTTGCTTTCCAGTGTAGAGATGCTAGAGCAAATAAAATAAATGAGGAATGAAAGAGCAGAACAGGAAATTTCTAAAGATAGCTGGTGAAGACAAAGTCAAGTATTATAATGAAACGGGTAAAAGACTGGAGTTAGAAAACCAAACGGAAAGAACACACTCAACATTTCTCAAGTTGCAATAAATGAAGACAAAATTCAATCATTGACTTGCATAGACTCCCAGCAAGCTGGATTGGCAAAGTGGCAGCTTCAATGGGCTCAATGTGGCAACAATCCTGAGGTTCACCCAGAACCGGGCAATGTTTCATTCTATTGTGCATAGGGTCGCTATGAGTCGGTACAAACTCGATGGCACCTAACAACAATAACAATGGGTAAAATATTGAATGATACAGAAAATATTGAAAGTAGGTAGAAGGAATACACAGAGTAAATGTACCAAAAGGAAATGGTTGATATTCAACCATTTCAACAGCTAGTAGATGATCAAAGGCCAACTGTATTGAAGGAAGAAGCCCAAGATGCACTGAAGGCATTGGCAAAGAATAAGACTTCAGGAATTGCTGGAATACAAATTGAAATCTTTCGACAAACTGATACAGCACTGGAGGCACCCATTCATCTATGCCAAGAAATTTGGAAGACAACTACTTGGCCAACTTATTGGAAGAGATCCATATTTTTGCCCATTCCAAAGAGAAATGACCCAATGGAATGTGGAAATCTTCAGACAATATCATTCATATCACATGTAAGTAAAATTTTACTAAAGATAATTAAAACACAACTGCAATAGTACATTGACAGGGAACTGCCAGAGGTTTAAGATGGCTTCAGTCAAGGATGTAGAATGAGGGATACCATTACTGATGTCAGATGGACCTTGGCAGAAAGCAGAGAATACCAGAAAGATGTTTATCTGTGTTTTATTGACTATACAAAAGTGCTTGACTGCGTGGATCATGACAAGCTATGGACAACATTGCAGAGAATGAGTATTCCAGACTTTTTCAATGTGCTCATGAGGAACCTGTGCACAGACCAAGAGGCAGTTATTCAAACAGAGCAAGGGAACACCAAATGGTTTAAAATTAGGAAAGGTGTGCGCCAGGGTAGTATTCTTTCACTGTATTTATTCAATCTTTACACTGAGCAAATAATTGGAGAAAATGAATTATTTGAAAAAGAATATGGCATTAGAATTTGAAGAAGACTCATTAACAACCTGTGATACATAAATGATATAACCTTGCTTGCTGAAAGTGAAGAAGACTTAAAGTAATTATTGATGAAGATAAAAGACCATCCTTCAGTATGGATTGCACTGCAATGTAAAAGACAAAAAAACCCCTCACACTGGACTTCCAAATAACATAATGGTACATGGAGAAAACATTGAAGTTGTAAAATTCTTCATTTCGTTTGGCTATTCTATCAACTCTCATGGAAGCAACAGTCAAGAAATCAAGCAACATGTTGCACTAGGCAAATGTGCTGCATAAGATCTTTTTTAAAGTGTTAATAATCAAAGATGCCAGTTTAATGATTAAATTGTGCCTAATGCAAGCTTTGGTATTTTCAATAACCTTATATGCATTTGAAAGTTAGGCAAGGAATTAGAAAGTCTGTAGAAGAATTGATGTATTTGAGTTATGGTGTTGGATAATAATAATAATAATAATAATAATAATAATAATAATAATAATAATAATAATAATAATAAAACTACCATGGACTGCCAGAAGAAAAAACAAATCTGTGTTGGAAGAAGTACAGCCGAAATCTCCTCAGAAGCCGGGATAGTAAGACTGCATCTCTCATACTTTGGGCATATTATTAGAGGGACCAGTTGCTAGCCAAAGGAGCTCTGGTACCATGTCAGATGGTTACAAGTCAGCTGCTAACCTCAAGGTAAGCAGTTCAAAACTACCAGCTTTTCCGTGGGAGAAAGATGAGACTCTCTGCTCTGGTAAAGATTTACAGCCTCGGAAACCCTATACAAGGTTGCTATGAGTTGGAACTGACTTCACGGCACACCAGTACCACCACCACCGTCCCTAGAGAAGCATATCATGCTTGGTAAGTAAGTAGAAGACCAACGAAAAAGAGAATGATTTTCAACAAGATGGATTGGCATGGTGGTAGCAGCAGTGGGCTCAAACTTAAATAATTGTGAGGATTGTACAGGACTGGCCTGTGATTTTTATTCTTTTGTGCCTTGAGACCACTATGAGTTGGAACTTCCTTACGGCACCTAACAATAACAACAGAAGGTGGTAATATAGCTTTAAGGGTGTGCCATTTCTTAGTCACTTTTACTTTGAATTCCTAGGACAGAATTTCAAAATCTGTTGTTCTGTCTTCCAATTTAACCTTTTGTTTCTTAAACCAAAGGTCCCTGGGTGGCAGAAATGGTTTGCGCTTGACTATGAGCCCAAAAAGTCATGGTGTGGCACCGTAGGATAAACGCTGGACCAAAAGTTCTGTTAGAACCGAAAGGACAGCAGTTCAAACTCACCAATTGCTGCTAGGAAACCTTATACAGGGTCATTATGAGCTGGAACAGACTAGAAAGCACTTAAAAACAACATTGGTTGTTGTGAAGTGCCGTCGAATTGATTCCGACCCATAGTGAACCTGTATAGGATTTCTGAGGAGCAGCTGGTGAGCTTGAATGCCAGCCTTGCAGTTCAAACAGCTTTGCAGTCTGGCGCATTAACCCACAGCTCCACAAAGAACAACATTAGACAAAAGGTAAATGGATCAACCCATTCAGATGTATCGCAGAGGAAAAGTGCGGAGAGTTGCTTCTGTAAGTCAAGAAAACATGATGTAGCAGTTCTCTGTTACACATAGGGTCACCATAAGTCAGAATGATCTCCACAGCAATGCTTGATCATCTTTTACTAAAACTTAGGTATTTTATTTTTCAATTGTAATTTAGAAGTGTTTGACAAAAAGTTGTAACAAAGGCTAGTTTCCTTTGCCTTTGTTACAAGGAACATCTTATTTTTAAATATTTGTTAGCTTTCTGGGAAATGAGTCAGTTTATGTGACTAACTTGGAACATAACTTTTATCTCTCGTTTAAAATTCATAATGTAATTAGGTCATGGCTTCCTGTGTTGATATTTACTTCACAGTAATTCTGATAGCTGATAGTTTAATTGAATTTTCATGTGCCTGAAACAGATGCTAAAAGCTACTCCTGCACCAACTTTAAAATGTTAGTCATGCAAACTTAGAGGAGCTTTCTCTCTTGTTCTCCTACAGTTCAGTGCTACAGTATTTTAACAATTGACGCATTTAACCACAAACATTGACTTTAATCCAGGGCTTCAAACCAATTTCTCTCTTTTCCTTGATGGGTGACAAAGTGAAGTTGGAACAGATTTCAGTGTCTAAAATGTGGCTATCATAGAATGATAACTGGAATGGGGAAAATGACATGGCTATGGCCTGGTAGTAACTTTGCTCTCTTTTTAGAAACAAGGATAGTATGTACAGTATACAGCAGTGAAATGAGGTTTGGAAACAATGGTGCCCAGTTCAAAGATGGCAGCCTACTGTAGTGCTTTGCATGTGTGTCACTCTCCACAGTCCTGGTAATAATCCGATCTCCGGATCAGACTCATGAAAGGACTCACTGCAATTCTTCACGTCCAGGGCTTTAACATGTACTTTTTTCCATTCAGTAGTCATCTGGTACACACACATTTTACAAATTTTGGTCTGTTTCAATTTTATGGCATTACCATGACTGCATCTGTTCAAATCTGTTTGAAGCCATGTATTAATCATAGGAATGGTGTGTTTAATTAGAAGTGGTCCCTAAAAGAGACATTCCAAAAAACACTCGAGCCAAAAGTGTGATGTCAACTGCTTTTAAAAATTGTTTTTCAAAAGCAAATTATAACAGAATAAAAGTAACTATACTTTTCATTACCCTATAGTATTGGACAGCAAGTTTGTTTGAACTGCAAGGATGGCTGTTCAAGCTCACCAGGGTCACACATCCCAAATTGCTGTGAGTTGTCATCGACTTGATGGCACCCGGCAAAAACAACAACAATACTCTTCTTAAGAAGTGTCAGTATGTCAAAATTTATTTTTCTCTTTTTCTTGATTAATGTCAGAGTATACTGTGTGTATTTTTGGTTTAATGACTGAAGTTTGGGGGGAAATAGATGCATGTATCACGTGGACCTAAAATAACATTATCATGAGTTCTATTATAACATATAAAACACCTAGAATTTACAATAATTACACACAAACTTATAAATAATGGAAGAGACTTAATCACGTTGACCTTGCTCAATCATAAATAACAAGGCTTCCTTAAATGCATTCTAATTGCCCCCTCATTATACAGAAATGTTTCTAATCCTTTCTAGTCATTGGAACCTCTGTAACAAGCTACAGTGCTCCTTTGAGTTGTTGGGTTCCTTTTTCAGTAATTATTCTTCAATTCCGTTTTCCTTTATGCTCCCCACTTCCTCTTGTTTGTGTGTTTATCTCCCTCTGCACCCTATGCCTCACTGACACAAGTGATTCTCCAAGTGTCCTTCACAGGAATTTTGCAGGTCTTGGAGGTTCCTACCTGTGCAGAGATTTAGTCAACACACTCCTCTTCTAAAGTTTGGCCCATGCTCTTATTGTTGTTAATTGCCATTGAGTTGATTCTGACTCATAGCAACCCTCTACAGGATTTCCAAGCAGCAGCTGGTAGGTTTCAGCTACCAACATTTTGGTTAACAGTATAGTGCTTATCCTATAGCGCTAGACCAGGACTCCAAAACCTGGCCCATACAAATGTATAAAATTTCAGTACTGAAACTGCCTCTGCTGCATAGACAATTATATGAATGGTTTTCCACTCAATGTTTTAAGTGACATTTTGAGCAATGAGGCATAAAACTGGTGTGAGTATGATATATAGAAGGTGGTGGTAGTGGTGGTGGTTATGTGCCATGGAGTTGATTCTGACTCACAGAGACCCTGCACAGGGTTTCCAAGGCTGTAAATCTTTACAGGAGCAGAAAGCTTCATTTTTTTTCCCATGGAACAGCTGGTCATTTTGAACTGCTAACCTTGAGGTTCACAGCCTGATTCGTAACCACTATGCTACCAGAGCTCCGTAGTCAAAAAATGTTGCTTCTAAGGTATTGGTTCATACATGCATGGATTTATTCCAAGCAAAGTATGTCTTTGCAATCAGTAATACACTTGTCTTGGTCTTGTTATGTTGTCTTCCAAAAAAACCATACCTTTTCCTGCACTAGAATATTTCTGAGATAAGAGCTAATATTAAGTGAAGTCTTTCGATGAGCTTAAATGTATAATTTTTAAGTGGTCTCCGTTCTGTAGTTTGTCTTCTGTTGCTTGTGTATTTTAAATTGTATTTGATAGTGTATTTAAGCCATGATTAGGGCCTTTGTGTTTGCCTTTATTTTTTCTTTAATGATCTAGGCCAATTAAATTCAACACAGAGAGTTATGGCGATTATATTTTGGGTTTCTAAAGGGTAACTTTGATATATTATCTCAAAGGACACAGGATGATGATCTGAGATTATTAAGAAGCAATTTTAAGAAAATTGAAAAGTGCATTGGTGAGAAAAAGGCCAGGAAAATTGTGCTGAGTAATTTCCCCCCTCCATGACAATGTACCTAATCATTCTTCTAATATAGCAAGGGCTGTTCTACAGGAATTTCTATGAGAAACTTTACCCTCATTTATACTACAGTCTTGATATTGGCTCTTCAGACTTCTTTTTGTTTCCAAAACTCAAAGAACTTTGAAAAGGAACATGATTAGAGTACCACAAGGATACAAAAAGCGCTGCTTTGACATGGTGCAAATTGAAGAGTGTAGAATTCTTCAGGGAAGTGTTAGATGGAAACACTACCTTTAGAAGTACGTAGGCCTAGATGGAGAATGTATTGAGAAATAATAGCTTCACACTTTGATAACTTTGTTTAATAGAGGTTCCTATTGCTGTAGAGAATGAAATCTTGAGGCTTTTTGTCTATGAACAACTCCAGCCTAACAGAGCTTAATTCCATCTTGTGTCTAGGTTTAAATGTTCAGATGCCAATATTTTTTGAGTGCCTCATGCATCTCTGACAATTGAACTGCCAGAGTTAAAAACAGAGTATATTTTAAAGTGTGTTTTGGGCCACTTTCCTCACAGGACCATTCCTGGACAGCTCCTCCTTAGTGTTGTGATACCCCAAGAACCTCAGAGATTGTGAACATTCCTACTTGCAATCCTCCCTCTCTGCTTTGGTGATATATGGCTTCTTCCATTAGTTGTTGTTGTGGGAGGAGATTCATTTGTTCTCTGTGCCCTATTAAGGTTACCATGTGGAGATAGAACTTTCAAAACTCATCATGATGCCATTATTTCCCTCACCCAGAAGGTCTATGTTTTTCTTTGTCTTATGTTTCATTTTCTTTAAGATTTAATAAAGAGTCCATATAATATTTGTGTCTTTGAAAGTGGGGGTTGCTCTTTTCTCGCTGATGTTTTTGTTGTTAAGTGCTATAGCATTGGATTGAACTCATGGTGATCCCAAGGAGTGGCTGGTGAGTTTGAATCATCGACCTTGCAATTCAAATAGACTTTCAGTCCAGTACTTTATCCCACAGAGTCACACCAGTACTCCCTGATAGTATTAATGTGTTGCAGTGCAATTTTTAAAATTACCATCGTGCTTTTTAAAAACTATAAAAACTATGTATGTTTGGAGAATATAATGAAATAGTAAAGACATGGCAAATTTAGAATTACTTATAGGATAAGAATAAATTTAGGAAGGAGAGAGAGATTTAGAAAAAGGAAGAAAGAGAGAAAGGAAGACATGGATAGAACAAAGGTATTCCCTCATCTCCAGTCAAACACTTGGGACTTAAAAAAAAAATTTCTTAGAAAAATTATTCTATTATGTTTCAATTACACTTTTCCATGAACTTTTTGAAGCCCTATAATGCATGTGCATAATTTTTATAACTATTGTTGTTGTTGTTAAGTGCCATCGAGTCGGGTCCGACCCATAGCGACCCTGTACTATATAGCTAGCTATATCTAATGTGAACATATATACAAGAGGAGTTCAAAAAGTTTGTGGAAAAATTAGGGGCTTCTAAATCAATGTAAACTTACCATTATATTTTAAATTTCATTTCCACAATGGATTGCCAAGCATCACTGGACTCAAGCGTGGCAACAGTAGTGAGGTTGACCCAGGATCGGGCAGTGTTTCATTCTGCTGTGCATAAGGTCACTATGAGTTGGTACTGACTCGATGGTATCTAACAACAACAACAACAACAATTTCCCCACAAATGTTCTGAAGCCTCCTTGTATATAGTAAGGAGCCCTTGTTTGCACAATGATTAGGAACTCAGTTGCTAATTAAAAGGTCAGTGGTTTGAACCCAATAGCCTCTCCATGGGAGAAAGATGGGACAATTATCTTTTATAAAGATTTCAACCTTGGAAATGCTATTAGGCAGTTCTTCTCTGTCCTACAGGGTTGCTTTTATTTTGAAACTACTTGATAACAATGGCTTTATACATATATATATAATATTATACA
>NW_006408681.1:2726605-2731214 GCF_000296735.1 Chrysochloris asiatica
TCTAAAACACCAATCAGCTATTGGAAGCACATAGGATACAGTTCTACACTGACACACGTTGGATTGCTATGAAGTCAGAATCAATTTGAAGACTACTGACAGCTGTTATTTTATGCACACACCTATTTGTGTGTGTGCATACATATATCCAAGGGGACTTCAAAAAATTCATGAAATTTTTGAAGTCCCCTTGTATGAGGGTGTGAGATTATGTATCTCCATGAGCATTAAAAAACAAACAAACAAACAAAAAGAGAAACTATACACTAAAATAGTAACATATGTCTTCTTTTTTTCATTTATTTTGCATTACTCATTAACATGCTTGTATCATTTTTAGAGTGACATAACCTTATGAATAACAGTGAAACACTGTCAGATAGCATCACAAAAGTGAATACTGAAATATTGGGTATAGTGCCAGAAGATGACACATTTTGGTAGAAGGCACTGTAAATACAATGGGGGAAGAGCTGCCTCCTCAAAGTAGAGTTGACTGTGATGATGAATTGTATGCTGATGGGCACTATGAAGAGAAACAACTTGTTCATGGGCAAGTTCAGGCTGAGGCTGAAGAAGAGTAAAACAAATACAAGAGAGCCAAAATATGACCTTGAACATATCCCACCTGATTTTAGTGGTCATCTGAAGAACAGATTTGATGCATTAGATGTTAATGATTGAAAACCAGAAGAGTTTCAGAATGACATGAAGAATATCATACAGGAAGAAAGCAAGAAGTCATTAAAAAGACAAAGAAGAAAGAAAAGACCACAACGGATGTCAGGAGAGACTCTGAAATTTGCTCTCCAGTATAGCCATGCTAAAGTGAATGAAAGAAAAGAGGAGGTAAAATAGCTGAGCAGAAAATTTCACAGGGAAGCTAGAGAAGAAAAAGTCAAACATTACAATGAAATGTACAAAGATATGGAGTTAGAAAACCAAAAGAGATGAACATCCATAGTAGTTCTCAAGCTGAAAGAACTGAAGTAAAAATTCAAGCCTTGACTTGCAATACTTTTACTTTGGACAAAACATTGAATGATGCAGAAAGCATCAAAAGAAGATGGAAGGAATACACAGAATTACTGTACCCAAAAGAAATGATTGACATCCAATCTTATCAAGAAGTAGCATATGATGAAGAGCCAAGGTACTGAAGGAAGTCCAAAGTGCACTGAAGGCATTTGTATAGAACAAGGATCTGGAAATTGATGGAATACAAATTGAAATGTTTTCAATAAACTGATACAGCACTGGAATCATCCATTCATCTATGCCAAGAAATTTGGAAGACAGCTGATTGGAAGAGACCCATATTTGTGCCCATTCCAAAGAGAGGTAACCCAATAAAATGCTGAAATCATAGAATATTATCATTATTATCAAATGCAAGTAAAGTTTTGCTAAAGATAATTCAACAACGACTGCAACAATGCATTGACAGAGAACTGCCAGAGGTCCAAGCTGGATTCAAACAAGGACGTGGAATGAGGAATAGCATTGCTAAAGTCAGATGTTTACCTGTGAATATTGACTATATATAGGCTTTAGACTGTGTGGATAATGACAACCTGTGGACAACATGAGGAGAATGAGTATTCCAGGCATTTACTAGTGTTCATGAGGAACCTGCACACAGACCAAGAAGCAGTTGTTCAAACAGAACCAGGGGACACCGAATGGTTTAAAATCAGGAAAGGTGTGTACCAGATTTGTATTTTTCACCATACTTATTCAATTTGTATGCTAAGTAGATAATCAGAGAAGATGGATTATATGAAAGAATAGGCATCAGGATTGGAGAAAGATTCATTAATAACCTGGGATATGCAGAGATACAACCTTGCTTGCTGAAAGTGAAGACTTTAAATACTTAGTAATGAAGATCAAAGACTGCAGCCTAAGTATGGGATGTACCTCAATGTTATTAAAGCAAAAATCCTCACTACTTGACCAATAAATAACATCAAGATAAATTGAGAAAAGATTAAAGCTATCAAAAGACTTCATTTTGCTTAGATCCACCATCTACAGTCATGGAAGCAGCAGTTGAGAAACCAAATGACATATTGCATTAGGCAAATCTGTAGCACAAGATCTCTTTAAAATGTTCAAGAGCAAAGACGTCAGTTTGAGAACTAAGTCATGATATTTCCAGTAGTTTCGTATGCTTGTGAAAGCTGGACAGTGAATAAGGAACACTGTAGAAGAGTTAATGCATTGGAGTTATGCTGTTGAAGAAGAATACTGAAAGTACCAGGGACTGCCAGAAGAGCAAACAAATCTGTGTTGGAGGAAGTACAACCAGAATGCTCCTTAGAACCAAAGTGGCCAGAGTTTGTCTTTCATTAATCAGACATATTATCAGGAGGGACCAGTCCCTGGAGAAGGCATAATTTTTGGTAGAGTAGAGGGTCGGTGAAAAAGAGGGAGACCACCAGTGAGATGAACTGGCACAGTGGCATCAGCAATGAGCTCAAATGTACCAGCATCTGTGAGGATGGTGCAGGGCTGGGTGGTCTTCAGTTCTGTTGTACATAAGGTCACTATGTGTTGGAACAGACTCAATGGCACATAACAGCACAAACAACATAACAAACATTAACTTCTTAGAATATAAACCATAACTGTGGATCCAACATGGTTTGCACATAGTACACAGTCGTAGATGTCAACCAGTGTTAATTGAATTATAGCACATATATTTTTAACTGAAGCAATATAGACATAAGAACTCAGAAACTGTAGGATAAAGCACTGGACTGCTTCAAAAGGTCAGTTTGAAACTCAAGGTCGGTGGTTGAAACTCACTAGTCCCTCCTTGGAAACCCTATACAGGGTTGCTATGAGTTGGAGATGACTTGAAGGTACGTAACAACAGCAACAATTACCAAACTACCATTGGTTTGCTTCATGCAGCATGCTAATAGGAAAGTGGATGGCAAAGAAAGCAATGGCACCATTATCATAAAAGATTGCTTTTCTTGTGTTAATCGTTAGCATTTTTCATGCATGTGATCTGGGCATGAATAAATAATGGACACAGATATATTGTTTCTCACTCTCCATGACTGTATTGTGAGCTTGCCATTCTTATCAGTGGAATAAATTGATAAGTGTCTGCAACAGAGGCTTCAGAATGAACAATGGGAGCTGGGTCCCCATTAGTTTTACATCTTTTACATACTGGCTCATACGGTTCATCCTGTAAAGATTTTCTGGGCTTATTACTAGCCACCGAACAAATACTTCTGGTTAACAGCAAAATTCATCAATAAGCAAAGGGAAAACAAATCAGCGTCACAATAAATTTGAAAAACAATCACAGCCTCGTAGGGGAAACCTGCAAGGTGACTTTACAGTAAGAGTGATAGCAAAATTGCTGATATGTGACTCGAATTTACACTACAAATGACTGTCACAGGGCTGTACCACAGAATGCCAAATAGCAGTGCCATGATTGCTGTGCAAAAGCGTATTTATGCTCTCCAGTTTCAGACAAGAATGCCAAGAGGTTTCTGCAAGGAGAACTTTGGAGTACTTTGTTGTGTGCTATTTCAGGTGAAAGGGTTGATCTTGTTCTTCGTGGACTCATACTGCTTAAATAGAAAGCACACTTCATGTTACTCTTGGGTGGCTTCCTGAGTATTTGATGAAGATGATGGAAAAAATAGCTAAATGTTTGTATACTTCCTGTGTACTGGGCATTGGGCTAGAGTTTTTGTTTTTGTTTTTCAATAGATTATGTTGTTCACTTACACAGTTTTCTGAGAAGCAGCTGAAGAAGAGTCTGCTTCCTCTTTTTCTCATTCCACCCTCTATCTTTCCCTTCCCTGCCTCACTTTTTCATGCTGTTATTAATTTCTTTCTGTTTCTTCCTCATGACCTCATGGCAGTTGTTTTGTGCTCTAGGGTCTGAGGAGACAGAGAATTCCTGGAGTGTGGAGGCTGAGGGACAAGAGAGAGTCAGAATGTCCCTATGTAACCAGCCTCTGCCCTGACTGGGTTCACGCAGTTGTTTGTCCAGCAGAGGATGATTGCTGTGCTTCCATATAAGGTTCTGCCCCCTAGAAACATTGGCCTGTCCTTATCCTTGGGAACAAGAGGGGCTAATGAGACAGAGAAATGGAGGAAATGGAGAAAAGCCACAATACCTGCTATAGGCTAACATTAGGGGAGACAGAGATGTCACATTTCTGTCTGCCCTCAGCCTAATCTAAAAAACAGAACAAAGCAAATAATCTTCTAACATCTGAACTCACCCTCTATCAAACTTAATAAAATTGAAAGTCAAAATAGGAAGACCCAGTAAAAATTTAAATCAAATACACATAAGTAGCATAGATCACATGTTGATAATCATTCTCAAGTTGGAAGGTACTCAGAATACAACTATGGAAGAGCTGTTACCTCCAAGTAGAGTGGCTCTCAACAATGTGGATGAAGTAAAGCTTTCAGGATCTTCATTTGTTGTTGCAAGGCGTGATTCTTAGTGACTCTATGTACAACAGAACAAAACACTGCCTAGTCCTCACAATCATTGTTATGTTTGAGCCTACTGCTGCTGCCACTGTGCCAGTCCATCTGTTGGGGGTATTCCTTGTTT
>NW_006408681.1:2731549-2758415 GCF_000296735.1 Chrysochloris asiatica
TTGAGTCTGAAATTGATCAAACATGCAATCAAGGTTATTAATAATTACTGGTGATTGGAATACAAATGCTGGAAATAAAGAGGACGGATCAATAATTGGAAAATGTGACCTGGGTGAAAGAAATGTTTCCAGAGGTTGCATGATAAAATTTTGCAAGACCAATGACTTATACATTAAAAATACCGTTTTAAAATAAAATAAATGCAATAATACACCAGGGCCTCATCAGATGAAATACACAAGAATGAAATTGACTACATCTATGGGAACAGACAATTAAGAAACTCAATATCATCAACTAAAGCAAGGCCAGGACAGACTGTGAACAGACCATTTGTTCATATACAAATTCACCTGAAGCTGAAAATAAAAAGTATTACAAGTAAAGAGAGATGAAATATGACCTTGGACACATTCCACCTGAATTTAGAGACCATCTCAAGAAAAGATTTGATGCACTAATGACTGAATAATTGTATGATTACTTCAATTACATCATATGTGAAGAAAGCCAAAGATCATTAAAAAGACAGAATAGAAAGAAAAAAACAAACAAAATGGATGTCAAAGGAGGCTCTGAAACTTGCTGTTAAGCATACAAAAGCTAAAGAAACTGGCAGGAATGAGGAAGTAAAAGGGACAAACAAAATAGTTCAAAGGGCAGCTAGTGAAGACGAAGTCAAGTCTTAACATGAAATGTGCAAATATCTGGAGTTAGAAAACCCAAAGTGAAGAACACGCTCAGCATTTCTCAAGCAGAAAGAACTGAAGAAAAAACTCAAATCTTGGGTTGTGCAAAAGGTTAAGTACTGGATTGCATATCACAAGGTTAGCCATTTGAACCCACCAGACATTCTGCAGAAGAAAAGTGAGGGTTTTGGTTTTTGCAAAGATTTATATCCTCCACAACACTATACAAGGTCACCATGAGTCAGAAGCAACTTGACAACACTTAACAACACAGACAAAATATTGACAGATGCAGGAAACATCAAAAGGAGATACAAGAGTCATTATAGCAAAAGGAATTGATTGATGCTCCACCATTTCAATAGGTAGCATATGATAAAAAAAATATGGTAGAGAAGGAAGAAATCCAAGCATCTGTGTCAAGAAATTTGGAAGACAGCTACCTGATCAACCTATTGGAAAATATCAATATTTGTGCTTATTTCAATTTCAAAGAAATATAACCCAATAGAATGCAGAAATAATAGACTGATACCATTAATATCACATGCATGTAAAATTTTGCTGAAGATAATTAAAAAAATGATTGCTGCAGTACATTGACAGGGAGCTGCCAGAAATTCATACCAGATTTAGAAGAGGACATGCAGAAAGGATATCATTGCTGATATCAGATGGAGTTTAGCTGAAAGCAGGGAATACCAGAAAGATATTTACTTGTGCTTTATTGATTATGCAAAGGCATTTGACTGTGTGCACTTTAACAAGCTATGGATAATATTGTGAAAATGAGTATTCCAGAACATTTAGTTGTGCTCATGATGAACCTGTACATAGATTAAGTGTCAGTCATTTGAACAGAGTAAGGGGATACTGAACAGTTTAAAATTAAGAAAGGTGTGCACCAGAGTTGCATCCTTTCACCATACTTACTCAGTACGCATGCTGAACCTGTAATCTGTGAAACTGGATTACATGAAGAAGAATGTGGCATCAGGATTGGAGGAAGGCTCATTAGCAATGATATGCAAATGATACAACATTGCTTGCTGGAAAAAAAGAGGACTTGAAATACTTAATGATGAAGATGAAAGACTATAGCCTTCAGTATATATTTCATCTTAATGCAAAGAAAACAAATATCCTCACAACTGAACCAATGACAAACATCATGATAAATGGAGACAAGATTGAAGTTGTCAAAGACTTAATTTTGCTTGGGTCAACAATCAACACTCATGGAAGCTATAGTCAAGAAATCAAATGATATATTGTACTGGCCAAATATGCTGCTAAAGGACCTTTTTAAAGTGTTAAAGAGCATTGATGCCAGTTTGAAGAAAAAAATGGACCTGACCTAACTCATGGTGATTTCAATAGACTCATATGAATGTTAAAGTTGGACAATGTATGAGGAAGACTATAGAAAAATCAATGCATTTTACTTACGGTGTTGACGACAAATAGTGAAAGTATCATGGACTGCCAGAAGAACAAACAAATCAGTCTTGGAAATAGTATAGCCAGAATGCTCGTTAGCAGCCAAGATGGTAAGGCTTCATCTCTCATATTTCAGACACATTATCAGGAGAGACCAGTCCCTGGAGAAGGACATCATGCTTGGTAAAGTGGATAGTCAGTGAAACAAAGGAAGACAGCACCCCCCCCCCCCCAATGAAATGGATTGACATAGTGGCAGCAACAATGAACTCAAATATAATAATAATTGTGAAAATGTCCCAGGACTGAGTAGTGCTTTATTTTGTTCTTCATAGGTTCCCAATATGTCAGAATTCACTGGCGATCACCTAGTAACAACCTAGTAAACACCATAGATCCCATGTTGATAACAATTTGGGGTTTGTTTGACTTTATTTTTATTTTTCATTCAGTATATATTATTGGTTATCTACTCTGGGTCAGCTATTGTGCCAGTTATAAGGACACATGATTGATGAGAGTCAGTATCTCAGCCTATTGCAAAGTGGGCTCCAGACACTAGATTTCAAAGACAAGAAGCCTCAGAATCTTAAATGTATTCTCAGTGAAAATGTGAATTTAACTTTTAATGTGTTGGATTTCCAACAGGCTGCTGGTGTATCTGATTGAATGAAAAGTGATTTGAATGTTGAATGTTGAGTCCCTGGGTTTCCACACAGTCATTTAAGCTCCTTTGCTTCTACAGGAAGCAGACAGAGTCTGGCACTGTGTGGCTTACCCAACATTTCTTTATTATTAGGTGACTGGATTAGCATGCTCTCATCTTTCTCTGGCTTTGCTTTCTGCCTCCTTTCTATGGTTTGGGAACTGAAATCTTAATTGGGGCAATGCTTGATCAGATGCCTAGTATAATGCAGTTGCTCAATAAATGAAAATAGGATATTGTCAGAGCAAAGCAACCTCTGAACCCAGGTGAATAGCACTTCCTAAATACTGCAGATCAGTGTTCACTCTCTTCTTCCTTTTGAACTCTCCCTGAGGGAGGATGGATTAGCTAACAGGTCCCAACCTTTCCCACCCGAATTGAGTCTTCTAAATGGTTATAGAAAGAAATTCTTGCAAGCCTCCAGAAATGGTCAATAAATCCAGTCACAATAGAGTATTCAGAGATTCTGTTTCTCAAGCTAAAGAAAGTTGGGGGGAGAACTCTCTCTGATAGTATCACTCTTTAAGATTTAATTTCTCATTAGAGAGATATTTCAAAAAGTCTGAAGAAAGCTTTCAATGGACTGACATCTTGTGAATACAAGCTATTGTGCTGCTAAAGTGTCTGTTCGTGTCACAAAACATGAGGTATAGGCACATTTGTCCTGTTGATCCACTATAGATATCGTTTTCATTGTCTCTAGGAAAACTTTCATCACAGACCTTTTACAGTCCATCTCTCAGTTGGGTTGCAGAGCAGTTAGGATTAAAGTGTAGCTCATTTTCTCATACAAATGAATCATCTAATTCAGGTTTAATTTGCTATCCTTCCTAAATTGACAATTCCTTGTAGAGTTGGTACATGGAAAATGCTGAAAGACACACCTGAGTGAAATTGAAAGACTTTTGAGAAAAAAGCTCCCAAACCCTCTACCCTGCAGCAAAACAAAACAAAACAAAACAAAACAAAACGGAACAATCTCACTACGACCACTACAACACAAAGAAACAGAACAAAAATAAAAATAAAACAAATTAAAAAAATAAAATAGTATTAAATATAATGTTCACCCTTCTGCTCAGACAGAAATCTTTATGAAACTATTTACAATCATAAGTTTACATCTGCATTAAAATACAGGACATTACATAACTTCTGAGATGCCAACTGAAAAAAGTGTGGATAAAGTCAGAATGGCAAATTTGTGGGAGTCTGCAATTTATTAACTATTCATGCAAGTAACATCAGCAACTTTCTTTGGAGTTAGGAAAAGAAGGACTTCTACATTGCAGATTTGTTTTTGATTGGATTTTAATGGTCAGTTTTCTTTTGATGAGAGAGATAGGATAAGAATGAGACACTACTGAATTGAATTGTCATAAAATACCACAGAGGACAATGTGACATTGTTCTCCTTGTTTATTCTTGTACCATCTGGTCTTTCACATGGTTAAAATTTCAAATACTATGGCTTCAGACCTGATTATATCTGCTATAAGTAAAATGACCTAAACAGAATATGGCTTGACCTCATGAACAGGATTTTATGATATTTGAGGTCCAAAGATTTACCAGCCAAAGTTTTTCTTGCTTCCAAATATCAAATTGAACACTTAGCATTTTCAATGATTTCTTTTGATTTATTTAATTAGTTATTTTCTTTTCTTCTACCTAACATATTAGATTTTAAGCTTTATGTTGTTGTTAAGTGCCATCGAGTTGGTTCTGACTCATAGTGACCTGTATGGGGTTTCCAAGGAGTGGCTGGTGAGCTTGAACCACCGACCTTGTGGTTCAAACCAAACTTTGCAGTCCAGCACATTAGCCCACAGTGCCACACCAGGACTCCTAGCTCTCTGAGGATTATCTAATAGCTATATCTCCAGATCTTAGCACTGCATCAATGACATAGTAGGTCCCCAATAGTAATATATCAAAAACAAAAAACAAAACAAGAATAAATAAATAAACGAGTCAAGAAATGACTGGATTTGGAAGGTTTTGCCTTTGAGTTTCTCATTTAAATGCAGATAAAGTCTTATGTCTGGCACCTATGAATGAATTAGTAAATGAGATAATACAGTGAATTTTCTGGTGCTGTCTTTCGCAACACATACCTTGGTGGTGGTTTGCTTGAAGTCTGAGAGAGTGGCACTTTGAAGGATTAGGCTGCGGACAGGCCTTGAGTTTTGGAAAGGTGGTAGTAGTGGTGTTGCTGCTGTGTCCTGGAGTTGGTTCTGACTCATAGTGACCCTGCATGGTTTTCCAAGACTATAAATCTTTACAGGAACAGAAACCCTCATCTTCCTCCTGTGGAAAAGCTGGTAGTGTCCAACTGCTGACTTTGAAGTTAGCAGCCTGACACATAAGTGGTATCCAGAGTTTATTGGATAATATTAATGTTCAAATTTCTGTCTCTGACTGGTTTAGGTTCAGGTTCTCTTTGATATGTGAGACTGAATAACAGCTGGGGTTTGTATACTGTAAGGATGAGTAGCTTAACTACAGATTCTATACTATGTTCTGAAACCGTGGAGTACTAAATATCTCTCTATTTTTATCACTAGTCTATCTCATAAAACTTACAGTTGACAAGGTTGTAGTATTATCCATTTTTGTTTTGATTTGTTCGTAATAGCAAACAACAAGAATCCATTATGACTAACTTAAGCAGAGAAGCTTTTTAATGCTGTATATGAGTTGACTCCATAATGGAATATTTAAGGAGCAAAGTTAGAAAAGTCTGGAAACAGGTGAGCGCTCATAAAATCAAGATAGCAAAGTTAACCAAACTCTCTTCAGGTAGGCTGTAAGACTTAATCAGCTCCTCTCTGGGATACAGGGATTGAGACATGGTTGGAATGGGAAAAAGGGGGGAAATAATGTTAAGATACTTAGATATCTTTTGAATCTTGGTTTCCCTTACATACCATTGTAAAACAGACATTGGAGGGGGAGAGAAAGGAATAGCCAGAAATATCACCATAGAAAGCTTGTAAATCCGTCTTCTGTCTATAACTGATTGGAATACCTAAAATGGACTACAATATGCCCAGCAAAAGAGGCTTCCTGCAGAGCCTCTACATTATATAAGACCATAGGTAGAATCCTGAAAAGCATCCAGAATCTTCAGAGGTGGGAAATTTCCACTTGAAAGGATGTGCAGACCAGCCTGGAGCTGCTAGAAGAATAGAAGATACTTTTTGAAAGAAAAAACAACAGGAGAAATACAAAACAATATAGGCAGACCAACGGATTACTACAAGAACAAGCAAGTTGCCTACCTAGGAGACATAAAGGCAAGTGGTTGGGTCCCCTCAGAGCAAACCCCTTCCAAGACTAAGACTCAATGGGAATACATGCTTTGATTGGTCACCATGTTCATCACTGATAAGGGAAAGTGAGGGAAAAACAGCAAGGAAGCTGCAAGCTAAGCCCTACAATGTTCAATAGACTCCTGTGAAGCCGGGTTGAGACCTGGTTGCCCAGCAGTGTGGCAAGACTTGGGGACTCTTGGGCCCAGAGTCAGTGACATAGCCACAGAGGACTAGAGTGGAGAGTGAAGCATCCAGCTGATAAGAAGAGAGGGCATATACACAAGAACACCCACACTTGCAGATAATACTCACTTGACCTGGCTTCAATGACTGGATGATCAGAGCTCAACTAGAAGAAGAAAGAAGAGGAAAAAAAGAGTAATCTGATAAAATTTGATGAACTTGACCTACACCTATGGATGCAGTAGCTCAAAGGAAGGAACAAATCGTTACAGCAAGGATCATTCCCACCCCCTCCATACACCAAGTAGACAGGGATGGGCAACTTGAACATTAGCTATCCAAAGTGGGGGGAGGGCTACAAAGGCAAGAAGTGACTGGCTTACAAGCTTTCAAGAGGGAATCTAGATCCAGAGGGTGTGGAGGAAGGTAGAATCTCCACTGAATAGTATCCAATCTGTCTAGGCAGGGCTGATGAAAGGAAATGCAGATAGGTCTCTTGTGATATAACAGTGAGTAATTGTTATCAGGACTGATTATGAGGCTTGAAATGTAAAGGTAAACATTTTGTAGCAAGGAGGGGAGTGATTAACTTTGCAATCTAGGAGCGGAGGTCCCTGGGACCATAAAGGGAGAAGAGTGGAGAGCAGGACCCTACCCAGAGAAGTAGTGATGCCAGAGAAGGAGGCAGAGATGATGACGTGGAGCAATGGAGCAGCTGGGGACTTTAGACACAGAGAGGGAAAGGGGCTGTGTGCTGACGACTGGGGGCAGGCTTGCAGGGTATACCCTTTGGTTGGTTGATGATTCATGGAAGAGATTGTAACCACAGCAGTGAAATGATATACTATAGGATGAATGTAAAACTAATGTTCTCCCATGTAAACTATCACATAATTCACAATAAAACATTAAATAATAATAATAATTAGCTCCTTCCATTTTTTCTTCATTACTCTCAATATCTTACTGGACAACTTTGAATAATGAACTCCTTAACTTATCTTTCAGAAGGAAATGATATACTTATTTATGGTCCAACTGACCGCACAGAGGTAGAAACTATTGTTCCAAAGTAACTTAAATAGTGCTCTTTTCAAAGAAAGAGTTGTAGCAAGCTGTGCAGGCAAAAACAAAGCAAACCAAAAGAAGATATCCAAGATCCTACACACTATAAATTTGAAATGATTATCTATTCATTTGGGAAAAAATGAAGTACAAGTAGATCCAAAGGAGACTAAGTGAATGGTGAAGTTACTATTAAAGTCACCATTTCCTCACCTGAATTCTTGTGCTAATCTTAGACCTTACTGCAACCCTCAAGGCTCTTTGAATTAAAAAAGAAAAATGTTGTTCACATTACAGACAAGTCATTTAGTCTTTAATTATGTTTGACTGTCCTATTTCAAAGAGGCCCTGGTGACATTACAGGATAAGCAGTTGGGCTGTTAACTGCAAGGACGGCAGTTCAAACCCATTCAACCAACATGCTGAAGAAAGATGAGGCAATCTGTTTCTGTAAAGATCAGCAGTCTAAGAACTCAATATAGGGTCACTATGAGTCAATATCAACTTGAGGCTAATGGACTTGTTCTGTTTTAGGTTTGCAGACATATTTATCAGATAGATATCATGACTTTCGGGTTGGAGGCATCAAATCTTTTTCTCTCTTCCTTGAGTCAAAGTCTTTACAATAATTCCTAGAGGAAAAATATATGTCATCTCCCAAAGATTGTTTATCATGATCATTGTTTTGCTTCTGTATGGTTGATGCTTCGAATATCGTTAAATAACAGTACAGCTTTGCAGCCCCCTTGCCCAATGTACCAAATTGTTGCTCTAGCAATATTTTGCCTAGCCCATCTGTGCTTATTTAGCAGAATCACACTAAGAACTAGCATCTTCATAGTATATTTCACAAATGCTTTCTCAGTGAATTCTCATCAGCAATCTAGAAAGGGAGAATTTCATCATTCCCATTTTACAGTTGAGAGAGAGGAAAACTAGGCTTAAATTAGTCATATTCTTAGCCAAAATCCTGGAACAAGCCAAGTAAATGACAAGACCAAGTTTTCTGACTACAGATTGTACTGGGAGTCACTTACTGAGGTCAGGACCATATTTTATATTGCCTTCAAACATTTGTTTTCTGATGGCATTTAGCACAATCCTGGATATGAGGCTCTTCATCTTTATAAATTGAGGGTGAAGAACAGGTTTTCTGTTCCACTGTTTTCCCCCGGTCATTCACTTTTCATTCTTGTCTCTCCCTCAGCTTTTAGTTAGTTTCTCTCTCCCCTCCACCTGATTTTCACTTTTCCTCTTATACTTTAAGTACTTGAGGGCACACTGACATCTTTATTTGAGTAGCACCTTGTTATTTATAAAGAACATTTGCATATATCAGCTCATCTGATTACATCAGATTCTCTCAACAGCTCTGTGAAGTAGCTGTTGTTTTTCTCAGTTTCTAGACTCAGAGAGTTTACATTTCTACTTTAACTTCACAAAGTCAGTAAGACTTGGAACAAGTTATGGAAAAGATATTTGAATCCACATGTTTTCTAGACTCTACCTGGTGTGGCACTGTAGGATCGATCAGCACTGGACTGCAAACCACAAGGTCGGAAGTTCAAACCTACCAGCTGCTCCTTGGAAACTTTATACAGGGTGGCTATGAGTTGGAACCAACTTGATGGCACTTAACAACAACAACAACAAAATCAACAACAGTCTGTTGAGGTAAGAGGTAGTATATCAGAGACTTCGGTTTTGGCAGACTAATCTAATTCACTTTTCCCTCTTATATTCAGGAGTTGTTTACTCATTGGAAAAGTATTCAACTATGAGGGTACTTCAAAAAGTTCATGGAAAAATTCCATTATCTTTTTTTTTTTTTTTGCTTTTTATTGTGAATTGGGTGAAGGTCCACAGAGCAGATCAGTTTTCCATTCAACAATTCATCTCCATTATTACAGTTCCCACAATGTAACTTTACTTATTTCATTTCCTTCCTGTGTTTTTCATTTCCATTCCTTCTTTCCTAAGCCTTCTGAACTTCATCCTTGGGTCAGTGCTGTTCTTGACCTAAACGGTTGAGTATTCTAAGGTGTGCAGACCTCCCTAAGCCGGTTGTTCCCTATATCGATATATCTATTGTGTGAATATAAATTGAATCATGGGGCTGAGTTCATATCCAGACCTGAACAACCACTAAGGAACATAGTCTCCATCTGACCAGTAAATCTGGTCTTTTTTTATTATTGTAAGTTTTGTTCCACATTTTTCTCCCCTCTACACAGGAACTTCTAATGCTAGCTCTTCTAAAGCAGTTGGTAATGGTAACCAGGCACTATCCAGTTCTTTTGGTCTCTGGGTCATGGAGAATGAGGTTCATGTGGTCCAATAGTACAGTAGAACAATTATTTCCATGTTTCCTTGATTTTCATTACTCTTCTTTCCACTGGACAGGAAGAGGCCAACAGCTGCCCCTTAGGTAGCTGCTAAGAAGCTTTTAAGACCCCAGTTGTTACTCACCAAAGTTGTTGCTATTAAGTGCTGTGGAGTCAGTTCCAACTCATAGCCACCCTGTATAGGGTTTCTGAGGAATGGCTGGTGAGCTTGAACTGCCAAGCGTGTGGTTTAAACTGACCTTGTAGTCCAGTGCATTAACCTGCAGTGCCACACCAGGATTCCACTCATCAAATTAGGAAGTTAAATATTGTCTTTATGGACTATGTTATGCCAATTGACCTTCGTGTTCCCTAAGGCCATGGTCCTGAGGTTCCAGGACCAGTGACTTATTCTCTCAACATGCTTGATAATGTCTAAAACTTTTCATAATGTTGTACTTTGTATATTCTACTACATTAATGGATAAATTTGCAGCAAAGGTAGATACCTATGTACAAATGTCCTCTGTCAAACCTGTAGAGATTTGTGAGTATACTCACCGTTATTGCACGATTGCATATATGTAACAGTATAGATCTCTGTTGTCTGTAACTCTTGCCCTCCTCCCTGTGCCTTCCCCTCCTTAGATCTTTTTTTTTTTTTCTCAGCCACCTTCATATCCATTATTTTTAAATTGCATTTGTCTGTGAACTTTTTGAAGGCTCCTCATACGGCATTAATAATGAATTCAGGAAAAAGATGTTTTTCATGCCCCAAAACCAATACCATTATTGCACAAATGCTTTCTAAAATATAGTATTTCCTTAGTCTATTTTTATCTTGGAACAATGCTTTATTCCATGACAATGCACAGACTAAACTATTTTTATATTACTTGATTTACTTTGCAAAAGCCTTTCTACATATTGAATAATTTCCTTGAAAATAAATGAGGTCCCACATTTGGAATCATCATATAATGGATGGACATCCACTCTGTGATGATACAGAAAGTAGTCATGTTTCATGGTAACAGTTATGTTTGCTCAGATCAAGAGTTTCTTCCACCTATAAGTTTTATAGAAATTGTCTTTAATGAATTACATAATGATGGGGGGAAATTACATGGGCAATCAATACACTGTATGTAGTGGAAAAAACATGTTTTCTTTTTATAATTTAATTTTGTTGCTCAGAATCCAGGAACCCTGCAGGTAAAATGGTTAAGCACTCAGCTGCTAGCCAAAAGATTGGTGGCTGGGACCCATTCAGTTACTCTTTGGGAAAAGACGTGGCAGTCTGTTTCCTAAAGCATCTTGCCAAGAAGACCCTTTGAGGCCGTTCTGCTCTGTGATAGGGGTCCTCATGAACTGGAATCTGCATTCACCAACAACATTAGTAATTTATAAGGACTGGATATCTGAGGGAGCTTCAAAAAGTTAATGGGAAAATTGAATGAAAAGAGAATGGAATTTTTCCATGAACTTTTTGAAGCCCTCTCATATGTAACATAAAGAAAAAGTGTTTGGACTAAAATGGATACTGCTTTAGTCATCTTGCTAATTTTGTGTTACTGGGAAATTTGCTGAGTCTCACTTCCTCATCTGTAAATAGAGAATTCTAATAATTTCCCTTTTAGAGTTATTATGAGAATTAGAAATGGTTCCTGCCAAGGTACTTGATATATGATCATTATTAATGACAAATTAATATACCACAGAAACCATAATGCTTATGTACTTAGATTTCCTCAAGCATTAAAAATAACATAAATTTCTCCTTTCATAAAAATTCTCTTTATCTTCTTTTTGGGCTGTCAGCTTGGTGGGCAGGCAACATGGACAGATATATTGAGCTTCAGGCTCAAAGGGGTCCTGTACTTGGGTAAATCTTTTGCTGTCGCTCTCTTAAAATTCTTAATAAGTTACCTTTGACCTTGAGTTTTGTAAGTGGGATGTGGGAGCACATACACAAACAGAGGAGCCATATACAATAATCATATGCACTGTTTCCTGCCATCTCATTTGCATGTAGCATTCACAGTGCCCTAGTGAGTACAGGATTCTGATGAATGTACTATGTGTGGGTTCAAAGCAACTACAGTCAGTGTGTTATGTCTATGACTGAGGAAATCGAGGCACTGACAACAGTGAGAAACCAGGGATTCCCTTTACATTTGAACGTGCTTCGAAAGCAGAAGACAATGTGTTCCAAGAAATGCAAAGTACCAAGAATCTCTTTCTTACTCGTGTTGGTATTGTTGTTAGTAGGGGAACTTGAGTCTATTCTGACTGACAGCAATCCCATGTAACAGAGAAGAAATGTCTTATAAGGTTTTCTAGGGAGTCCTGGTATGGTGCTATAGGATAAGCACTGGACTGCTAACATCAAGGTTGACTATTCAAATATCAAAGTCTCTCATTGGAAAACCCCATTCAGCATTGCTATGAGTTGGAACTAGCTCAGGGCACTTAAGAACAACGGTCTTTGTGGGAGCAAATTACCTGGTCTTCCTCTTGCAGAGTTACTGGGTAGGTTCGTACTGTTGACCCTTTAGTTAGTGGCCAAGTACTTAACTAGTGTGCCACCAGGGTTCCTTTTCTCATATTCCTTCCGTTTATCAATCAACTACTGATGCTGATAAAGACGACATAGGAGGAAAGGAAACACTGGATGAATCACAGTAGCTTCTTCTTTCACTCCGTCCTTACTCATCAATACGTTGAAGGTAGAGAATGAGAAGAGCGTATATAGATCAAGAAGTGAAATAAAAATATTTGAATTTAGTTTTGTGCAGTGATTCCAATGTTCTTGTAAGAGCAAAATACATATGTATGCATGAACTATAGAACACAAGTTGTGTGTCTTTAGTCATTCTGCATATAAATTAAATTCTTTTACTTATATTTAAAAATTGGCACCACATAAAGATGAATGGTGACATTCAAACTAGTAATTAAAAAATCATTTTTATTTGCTTAGAAAAACATTCACTAGAAAACAAAAAAAGCATCATGACTACTTGAGAGAAAGAACATAAAAGAAAGGTAAAAGCTTTATACTGTCCTCCCTTAGTATCTGAGGGGAATTGGCTTCAGAGTCCCCACCTTTTTATCCCTCCCTCACCCCCATTCACAGAGATACCAAATTTGTGGATGCGCCTCTGTAACATAAAATGGTAAGTGTTTGCATATAACCATATGCACATCTTCCTGTATATTTTAAATCATTTCTAAACTTCTTATAATACCTAAACCAACCGGCCAAACAAACAAATTCATTGCTTTTGAATCAGTTCCAACTCCCAGTGACCCTAAAGAACAGAGCAAAATTGTCCCATATGGTTTTGAGCTGCCAAACTTTAGGTTAGCAGCCAAGTGCTTTAACCACTGTGCCACGTGGATCTTTATAACACCTGTTGTTGTTGTTAAGTGTTGTTGAGTCATTTCCAATTCATTGCAAACCTGTACAGTGTTTCCAAGGAGCAGCTGATTGGCTTGAACCACTGACCTTACAGTGCTTATCCTACCTACAGTGCCACACCACGACTCCTCATAATACCTAGTCTTGGTGTGGTGCTATGGGTTAATGCATTGGACTGCTAAATCTGTTGGAACTGACAGCATGTGACAACAGCAATAATATAATGTAAATGCTAAGTAAATAGCACTTTAAACTTCCTCTTAGCCTTTGAGGGATTGGCTTGACTGCTTAATAGTTTCTTCATGCCTATTTTGTTCACAGAAAGAAAGGATGCAAATGAGAAGTGAGGGGAACAATGGTCAAACAAAGGAGTGCTGGAGAGATTGAAAATCTGTGAAAGGGAGGGTGGAGGGAGTTTGCCTCAGGGAATGTCTACATATCCCTCTATATGTTTGGTGTCAGCAAAGTGGTCATGTGTGACAAATTCAAATTTAGTTTTCTGGAATTTTTTTCCCAAAATATTTTCAATCCATGGTAGGTTGAATCCGTGAATGTGGAACCCATGAATATGGAAGTTGACTATATTTTAATTTCTTTTTAAGGTTTTTATTGTGGATTGAGTGAAAGTTTACAGGGCATATCATCAGTTTTACATTCAACAAATCATACACCTTGTTTCATTACAATGATTATAATCCCCTCCATGTACCACCATCAGTTAACAGTATTTCTCTATATACACTTTAGTTTTTTAAAAACAAAAAAACAAAAAAACCACTCAGGCATACATAATAATTTACATCTCCAAAGGGCACATTCTGCAAGTCTGCTTCCTGGCCACTTCTTTAAGAGCATCTTTTTTTTTTTTTTTTTTTACTATTTTCTGAAAAGTTCATCTTGAACTGGCCTTGAAAATTTACGAAATTTACTCTGAATCTAGAATACATTTTTCAACCTTGTTTTCACTTAGATGTAGCTATGTGAGTTGGTTCCAAAATGTTAAAAGAAGTAATGTATGCCACTTTCAGATTTGTAAAACTGTTGAACAAATGAAACACTTTCCAGCATGCCATGTCAAAGTTCAGAATGATCTAGGAATGGACTTATGAAAGATGGCAAAGCCTCTATGTGTCTGTATTCTTGCATGATTGTATAGTAGGGTCCTCCAGTTAACCAGGAAACTCTGGATACTCCAAACATGAATCAGAAACTCATTTGTGTTTCAGCCCATTTACAATTCTGAATCCATGTGCGGGTTTACAATAACTTTACATCCTACAATACTGGTGCATTTTAAATTCCTACACAATTGTTCCCCTGCCATAAATCTGGTATTACATAAAATCTTCTAACATTCGTCTGATACCTGAGCAAGTAACCCAGAATATCAATGACTTCTATCTGTTGTGCTGACATTTGTCCTTTAGTTCACTTCCGTACCCTGGTGTCAAGTTTCCATTGATTTGCTTTCTTTCTCACTGTCTCTGTCTCTCTGATGAAGCAGTTGTCATTGTGCGGTGGCCGTCTCTACCCAACAGTCAACAATGAACTGAGGCCCTCCAATGTACCTGCCTGTGTGGAACTGAGTGCAGCCAACAACCACCTGAGATTGGAAGCAGATCCTTCCCCAGTAAAGACTCATTGCTGGAAGAGAGTTTGTTGCAGCTTTGGGAATTCTTTTAAGCACAGGATGCAAAAAGGCAGTGCCAGGATACCTGCCCTAACTGTGAGATAATAAATGTGTATGGTTTTAAGTCTCTAAGATTTGGGGAAGTTTATTATATACCAATAGATACCTAAATTAAAAAGCATCTATTTCAGAATCACATTAAAACACAATGTGATAAGATGATTCACCCAAGTAACACCAGACAGTTTCTTTGTTCAGCTACACTAGGATGGAACAATGGGTCAATGATAGAGTAGTCAGGGTGGCATGAATGGAGAATATGTACAAGCTCAACAGTATGGGTTCCTTTACACCAAGGTTGGTTGTGATAGTTAAGGTTTGGTATCAACTTGACTGGGCCAGGAACCTCAGTGGTTTGGCAGTTGAGATGCAGTTACCCTCCATGAGATCTAATATAATATGATCAACTCTATGATGTAGTCTGCCTTCAGCAGCCAATCAACTGAAGCGAAGCTTCCTCAGGATGTGGCCTGCTTACACTATATTGGACATTCAGGTAAGGCTTGCTTGCTGCTTGCTGGGTCTGGATGTTGGAACTGATTCATCCTCCAACCTCTGGTTCTTTGAACTTGAGCCAGTGCCCTGCTCAATTACCTGCAGATTCTGGGAATGGTCAGCAGCCTGCCTTCCTACTTGCCTGACCAGTCTGTCTGCCACTATGTGAGTCAGAAGCCTCCAGCCTGACATCTAACCAACCCACAGACATAGGACGAACCAGCTCTACAATTGTATAAGCCATTTCCTTAATATAAATCTCTTTATATATATATATATATATATATATATATATATATATATATATATACATATATAGCAAACCCAGCCTAAGACACTGATCTAACTACTGCTAGTGCTTACTGTCTGTTTTGTTATAACAGAGGCAATGCTGAGCCTTCAAGGTGATAACATTCCTAGAGGAAATTTATAAGCCACCTGAGCTCAGGGTGCTGAGTTATATCCCCATGCCTTGTAGCCATGATGTTCAAATCAAATTATATCAGCAATTTCTGTAAAAGTTAGCTAATAGCAAGCATAATTATTATGCATGCTTCCTCCTTATTACATTTCTTCTTTGTTCTCTGTAACTTTGCTATTAAAATGCTTTGGCCTCTTTAACGTTTACTGTCAGATTGGCCCTATAATTGGAATCATTTTCCTAAAGGCATCACAGAATTGATATTCTCCCAATTTAATTAAGCAACTATGAAAACCCAGTAGTTCTAATTAAGGAAGAATACCAAATAACTAGTTGGAAGGGAAAGATCTAGGAGCCTGAACACATCATGTTTTTGCTGTATTCATACAGACCTCTCAGAAATGCTGGGATATTGATTTATTCTGTTCAATAAACAGCCATGCTTTCTTCTTCTGTGGCCATTACCCAAAGCAAAACCCTTTCAAAACACTATGTATGTTTTTCTGGGACAAGGTAGCAGAATTGGCAAATGCATTAGGAGGACCATCTGCAACAAAGACATGGGAGACCAAGTGAAACAGATATAGATGGTGATGCTGGAACTCTGGGTTTCAGAGTATAGGTCAGAGAGATGATTGAGTGCCAAGTAGAAGAGGAAGCTGACTAGGAGCAATAAGAAAGAAGAAATATGAGCAGTCTGTCAGTGGAGTAGTGTGGCCATCTTAAACTTTTCCTAGAAGTTGTTGATACAATGATCTAGAGGCATAGGACATGGCTAAAAGTTGACAGCAAGTCGGGTGTAACTCACCCTTGTTTTCCATGCCTTCCCCACCTCAGCTCTCTGTGGTACTACTACTGATCAACCTCTTGTCTGTCTGGGGTTTGGTACCAGGTATACCTCCACTGGGTCTGGAGGCACATGAAACTGAACTATGCTGCACAATAACCAGAGAACTGCTTCACTCTTCTAATCTCTATCACATTCACTAGGAGATGGTTAGTGAGAGCCTGAGAATAGAGCAACATACAATCATCAATTAAATATAAATACAACGGCACCACAATGTCTCTGAGAAATCAGATAATTTCTTCTACTAAGAAGAAACCAGACAGAGTGCTTCCAACAAGTGACCAAAATACAGTCATAAAATACAATACTCGGAACGGTATCAGAACTATTTGATAAGGAATTTAAAAGAATGATATTTAGATGTCTTCAATGAATTGAAGGAAAGATTAACCGAAAAAGGAAAACACAGATGAAACCTTAGAAGAAATTCAGGAAAATATTATAAGAACAAACTGACAAAATAAATGAAAAATTGGAAACGATACAAAAACAACAATTAGAATGTCAGCATATTAATACTAAGACTTCAGAAATAGTATACTGAAAAGTCAAGGACACAGGATTGAGTCAATGGAAGGTTGAATTCATGAGCTTGAAGACAAATCTCTCAATATTCATCTGCCAACTCGACGGCACTTAACAACAACAACAGAGGAGTCCTGGTATGATGTTGTTGGATAAAGCATTAGACATAAAGGTCAGTTTAAATCACAAGATAGATGGTTCAAACTCATCAGTCACTCCTTTGAAACCCTATATAGGATTGCTATGAGTCAGAACTTAACAACAACAGAGGAGGAATACAAAAAATGAAATAAAATATCCAAAGAAAACCTAGGATTTATATGGACTGCTATCAAGAGAAATAATTTACATATATTTGGAATTTCAGAATAGGAAGAGACAAAAAAGAAAAAAAAGAGAAAATTGTCCAAGGGTCTATTTCTATAAATAGAAAGCTCCCCTAACATCATGAAAGATAAGAAAATAGTCATTTAATAAGCTAAAGGAATTCCAAGTAGGAGAGAACTCAATAGAAAATCACCAAGACACATTATAATCAAACTTCTCAAAACTAAGGACATGGGGAAAATATTGAAAGCAGCCCAGGAAAAAGTTAAGTTACATACAAAGGAGGATTACTAGGAAGACTATGCTCTGATTTTGCAGCAGAAGCAGTTTAGTCAAGAAGACAATAAACGGACATACGAGGCTGAGTCAAAAATTATCTGCACTTGGGTTATATTAAAATACCTATCCACATCCATGGCTGATGACAACGTTGAGTGTGCACATGAAATGATTTTGTAGACTAGATGAGTAACAGTGGATTATATGGCAAATCATTTGAAATATGGCAAATGAGATGAAATGATCCAGTACAGACTTGGGTTTTGAAAGTTTGTGTGAGATGGATATTGAAATAATTACAGAAGAGCATAAACAGAACTCTTTGGACTTCTGCAAACAAAATTTGGACGAATACTCGAAGAAAGGTAACATTTCTTTTTAAAAACTTTTAGTAGTGATGAGACATAGATCCATCACTATGAGCCTGAGAGTAAATGGCAGAGTATGGAACAGAAATATCCTCAATTGCTAACCAAGAAAATGTTTAAAAGTCAATACTTGATGTTATTGGTGTTTACAGTTTTCTTGGATTCTCAAGAGCCAGTATTGGAACACTATCAGGAAACAGGTTCTTTGGAAACCTGAGTGCAGCTATTTTGAGACCAACCTCCATAATTCTCTTAAATGTCTATTTCCCTGAAGTTTCAATTTCTTGTTTCCTCCACAGATAGTTGTAAGCGCCTCATAAAAGCCCTCAGCCTGTGCAGGAAGATGCTTCTGGCCTTGGTCAGCAAGACCCTCCCAGGTTTGTCTTGAATAAACCTGTCCTTGCTGTTGAACCATGCTCTTTGTCTCTTTTCTCATTGACCTAACAGGTTCAGCAATCAACCGTGCTCATTTCAGTGAGAATCTCACTGAAGCCTACACTTTGAATTCAACACTGAGGACTGCTATCCAAGGTCTTTGTGACTTTGCATGACAATGCACATTCACACTTCTTTCCCCACACTTTTGACACTCTGGAAAAACTTCATTTTGAGGTGTCCAAGCAAATCTCCAGATTTGCACTGGGCAAATCTGCTGCACAGGAACTTTTTAAAGTGTTGAAGAGCAGAGATGTCAGCTTGAGGACTAGGGTGTACCTGACCCAGGCCATTGTGTTTTCAATAGCCTCATATGGATGCGAAAGCTGGACAGTGAATAAGGAGGATCGTAGAAGAATTGATGCCTTTGAGTTGTGGTGTTGGAGGAGAATACTGAAAGTGCCATGGACTGCCAAAAGAACCAATAAATCTGTTTTGGAAGAAGTGCAGCCAGAGTGCTCCTTGGAGGCCAGGATGGCTAAGCTTTGTCTCTCCTACTTTGGACATATTGTCCGGAGGAAACAATCGCTGGAGAAGGATGTCATGCTGGGTAGGGTGGAGGGTCAGAGAAAAAGAGGAAGACCCCCAACGAGATGGATCAGCCAGGTGGCATCATTGATGGACTCAAGTGTGGCAGCGGTAGTGAGGTTGGCCCAGGATCGAACATTGTTTTGTTCTGCTGTGCATGGGGTCGCTGTGAGTCGGTTCTGACTCGATGGCACCTGACAACAACAACAACAACAAAGCATCCTCTCTGTAGTCCTAATCTTGCTCCATCAAATTTTCACCTGTTCGGTACTCTGAAAGCAGCTCTTCGTAATGAAGATTCACTTCTGATGAAGAAGTGAAGACAGTGGTGCATTTGTGGCTGACAGATCAGCCTAAATCATTTTTAAATAAGGGACTATGAAAGCTTGCTGACAGATGGACAAAGTGTATTGAAAAGTAAGGCGATTATGTCAAAAAAAATGATGTATCTCCCTTTTCTAAAAGTTGATTAAAATAAATTCTACAGCTAGAATTCAGATAATTTTTGACTCATGCTTATATATGAAACTCTAAAAGAAAAAAAAAAAATCCAGGCAATAAAATTGTCCATCACAATAAGCATGATGGCAAAATTTGGACATCTCCAAGTAACTAGAAATCAAAATAATTTCCAAAGACCAGACCAAACTTTTTAAAAATATATTAATTTGAATACAGAATCAACAACATCAGATTCTTTTGAGACTAATATGTCTGATAATATTACCCAGAACTCAGCCCAAATATAGAAATATTCAAAGTTAAGCAAGTGTAGAAGACTGAAAATAAGAAGCCAGCGATACTAGTGTGAAACAATAAAAAACCACAAAGTAAAAAGAAGGAATAATGTAGTTACAGTATTTCCAAATGAAGTGGAAATCAAGTGAATTTAAAGAAAAAAATAAACTATATGTAAAAATAGATCCAACTGTACTTTAAAACTAACCCAATCTTTACTCCTAACCCTAGTCTAATCCCTAGTCCTAACACTCACTGTATTCCTAGCCTAACACTAAATGAAATTCTAGGTGTAGCCTAGATGTACCCATAGTCTTAACCCTAACTTCTCACTCTTTTCCTCTCTTCCTTCCCCCTGTAAAAAAAGATTTTACCAAAAAAATGAAAATACAAGCTACTAACTAGGAAAATATCTTCAGAAACCATATATCTAATAAGAATCTAATAACCAAAAAACATATAAAACTTTGACAAATTAACAACAAAAAGACAAACAACCTAATCATAAAATAGACAAAGGACTAGAATAAACATTTTATCAAAAAGGACTCTTTTTTTTTGGCTTTTTGTTGTGATTTGAGTGAAGCTTTACCTAGGAGACCTGAGTTTCATGAAGAAAATTCACATGCATTTTATCTCACTGTTTACAATTCCCATGGTGGGATTCTTGCCTAACCATTCTAGGCTTTGTCCTGGGGTGCATGCTGACCTTTTGATCTCAAATGGTTGATTATTCTAGAAAGCGCATGTCTCATTAGTGTTTTTGCTCTATTTTAAGATCTGTGTACGGATTAACTAGCAGTTGAGCGATGGGAGTGGGTTCCTTTCCAAACCTGCAGGGTGGCTAAGAGCAATTCAAATGCTCACACACACACACACAAAACAAACAAACAAACAAACAAACAAACATGAAAAGATGAGTTGTCTCGTTAGCCATCTGAGAAATACAAATCAAAACCATAAAGAAATACCATTTTACTCCCTGTAAGATTGAGGTTAAGATAAAATACATACATAAACAGGAAATAGTAAATGTTGGTGAGGTGGTGGGAAAATTGAAACACTTATGCATTGCTTGTGGTAATGCAAAATGGTATAGCTATTGTGGAAAACAGTGTGACAGTTCCTCAAAAAACTAAAAATAGAACTAGCATGTGTCCTTGGAGTCAGTTCCAACACATCGGGTTTATTAGGAGCAACCGGTGCGTTTGGACTGCTGAACTTGAGGTTCGCATGTCCAGTGCTTATCCTACAGTGTCACACCAAGACTCTAAGATATGACCTAACAATTCCACCTCTAGGTGTATACCTAAGAGCTTTGGAAGTAGAAATGTAAATAGACACTTGTACACTAATGTTCATTGCAGGACTATTCATAATAATCAAAAAATAGAAACAAACTAAATATCCATCACTGGTGAATGAATAAATAAATTGTGTCATAAAAAAATCACTATACTACAGGCCAATGGCTATTCATGTAATTCTGGAGCCTAAAGTAGGTGAGAGGAGTCTCATTCCTTGCTGTGTCCAACAGTCACATTACTTTCATCCTCAGTGTATCCACTCTGAAGTCTCATTGACCTAGGTACTCTTCAAAGTATACATCAAAGCAGGATGTATCTTGTCAACATAGAGAATGTAAACAAATGAATTGTGGAGTAATTTTTCCTCTCATATTTATGCTCCAGTTATGTTCTTCATTTGTATTTATTTGTACATAGTAGGGGCAGTCTTACTACTTTTAGGAAAGGAGTTTAAAAGTTACTTTTTTAAAAGCTAGCATTAATAGTGAGCCTGAGGACAGTTCATCATTACTCTTTCAGTGATGATTAATTAATGTTTATGATTCACAAAGGAGCCCTGGTGGCATAGTTGGTTAAGCATGATTCACAAAACCCTATGGTAGAAATAAATAACACATGAAACCTTCCTTCAGGAAAATGTTAAGCAATTCATCATAATAGATGACAGAGTAAGATAATTTCTGTAACAAAGTCCCTGTTCTGAAGCTCTAGAAGAATAGAGAACTTATAGAAGAATGAGAGAACCTTAGAACACAAACACTGAGATGAACCCATAGATCATGTCAAAAGAATGGTACCGGTATAGTCACTGCTAGTAATACCTTTTATTATGCCTTTGTTTTTTCCTTGAGTGAACCCATATTTTGAAAAAAAAAAAAAAAACTTCTGTGAAACAAAATAATTTATAACTAATTAGCAAAATTAAGTATGTTTGGAAATTCAAAAGGTGGTTGAGCAAAGTTTATTTTTAGGATAAGGAAATATTTGAAGACTAAAGATAAGAAGTAACATAGAAGATATTGAAGTGTTGACAGAGTGATAACAAGGATAATGAATGACTCAAGGTTCCACAGGATATGAGAGAGATTTGAATCAATGTATGGAAGAGAGGCAGTAAAGACCTTTGGATGGTTTTCCTCTGGAAAAAACGAAGGTGGTAGTGATTGTCAGGATGGGGGTGATCATGTGCAGATACTGAGAATAAGGGATGCTATTCCTGCCAGAGCAGGGAGACGAGAGGTGAGGAAGTTAGAGTTAGGAGGCCAAAATCTTCTTGAGTAGAAGGCAATCTTATATGAGAAAATAAAGGGGCAAAAGAGCAGAGTTAGGGGCGCTAACAAAATGACCAAAGATTTAAGAAGGCCATTGAGAGTCTTTGAGGGCAAAGACATGTTTCTAAAAGTGATCGATGGACCGGGTAAAAGCCTAGCTGCAATGGGGTATTTTATTCGCTGTTAATCAACTGAGTAGTGCCTTGCTGTGGTGCTGTAGGATACACACAGGACAAGACCACAAGATCAGTTTAAACCACAAGGTTGGCAGTTCAAACTCACCATTTACTCCTTGGAAAACTTATACTGGGTTGCTATGAATTAGAACTGATTTGATGGCACTTAACAATGATCAACTAGTAGTATGATTTTAGCCAGCAGCTCTGAACATTCTGGGAGAGCAATATCAGTTGACTGGGAGTTGCGTAAACTGAGGCTGATGAATGCTAAGACCATGAGATGATCTGGGGTGATGGTGGATGTTTGCTGGTAATAGAAAGTATTGAGGTCCAAACAAATTTTAGATGAGTACAGAGTGAGAAGACAGTGATAGATTGATATGATGGATAAGTTACATGGGATAGAAATTTAATATGATGGAGAGGTAAGGTTCAGAAAGTGGGAGAATCAGAAGAATAAGATGCTAGGAATATTTACAGCAGGAAATTTTTGTCTGATGGTTGCTAGGTAAGGCCATGACAGCAAAAAGTGGAGACAGTGGTCTCTAAAATTCAGTACGTTTATGAATTGTGAGACTAGGATGTATCTGGAGGAATATTGGCAGGAGTGTTGAGGATACTTTGCAGACTGACAATATAAAGGAATTGACAGCTTTCTACTGAAATATTCAAGAGGTAGAAATATTCTTAAATCAAAATCTTAAAGATTTGGAGTTCATCCTGGATCTAGTGTAGACCAGACTTATAAATTCCACCAAGGCCTTAATAAAAAATAAATAAGCATTATTTTAGGATACTTTTAAATTTATAGAACAGTTGCAAAGATTTTTTTTTTAAAGTTCCCATATACCCCATCCAATTTCCTCTAGTTATTAAAATTTTCTAGTAGTATATTATATTTAGAGTTCTGGTGTGATGCTGTAGGATAAGCACAGAACCACAATATTGGTTCAGACCATAAGGTAGGAGTTCAAACTGACTAGCTGCTCCTCAGAGACTTTATATAGGGTCGCTGAGTCAGAACTGACTGAATAGCACTTGACAAAAACATAGTACATCTATCACAATTAATCAACTTATATTAATGGCACTGTGGGATTATGCACTGGACTGCAAGGTAGGTTTGAACTGCAAGGTCCACTCTTCAAATTTACCAGCCCCTCCTCAGAAACCCTATACAAGGTTGCTGTGAGCTGAACGTACTCAAAGGTACTGAACAACAAAAACAATTGATACATCATTTTTAATTATGGTTTATACTTTATTCCAATTTCCATTTTATACCGAGTGTCCTTTTATTAGCCGAGGCATCTGATCTAGAAGATCACATTGTATTTAACCATTAGGTCTCCTTAGACTCCTTTAGGCTGTACAATTTTCTGAGACATCCCTTATTTATTATTACCCTGAGTTTTGAGGAGTTGTTGTCAGGTACTATCAAGTAAGTTTCAGGACATAGCAACTCTATGTACAACAGAAAGAAACACACACACACAAATGCCCTAATCTGCACCATCCAAACAATTGTTGTTGCATATGTCAGTCCATTGTTACATCTACAGTGCCAGCCCCTCTTATTAAAGGTCTTTCTCTTTTTCATGAATCCTCTACCAAACATGATGCCTTTTTCCGGAGGCTGGTATACCTCCTGAAAACATGTCCAATAGAATCAAATGGATTGTTGTTGTTGTTAGGTGCCATCGCGTCAGTACCGACCCATAGTGACCTTATGCACAGCAGAACGAAACATTGCCCGATCCTGAGCCAACCTCACTACTGTTGCCACGCTTGAGTCCATCCATGCAGCCACTTAGCCAATCCAGCTCATTGGGGGTCTTCCTCTTTTTCTCTTTACATGTGTGGAAAGAGTTGATGGAAAAGTTCAATCTAGTCAGACCAAGATGAAGAGCTGATTGTGCAACAGATCATCAGTTGCTCACATGCAAATCCAAGTTGAAACTGAAGAAAATTAAAAGAATTCCAGTAAGGCCAAGATATAACTTAAATGTATCCCACCTGGAGTTAGATACTATCTTAGAACAGGTTTGATGCACTGAACACTACTGATGTTGTGGTATAACATCAAGTACATCATATATGAAAAAAGCAAAAGATCTTTAAAAAGAGAGAAAAGATCAAAATAGATGTCAGAAGAGAGTCTGAAACTTCCTCTTGGATGTAGAATAGTTAAAAGAAAAGGAAGAAATGATGACGTTAAAGAGCTGAGTAGGAGATTTCAAAGGATGGCTCGAGAAGACAAAGTAAAATATTAAAATGAAATGTACCAATACCTGGGATTTGAAAACCGAAAGGGAAGATCATGTTAAGCATTTCTCAAGCTGAAAGAACTGAAGAAAAATTTCCAATCTCAAGTTGAAATATTAGAGGATTGTGTGAGTATCCTACTGAGTGACACAGTAAGCATCAAAATAAGATGGAGGAATACTCAGAGTCACTTAACCAAAAAGAACTGGTCAATGTTTAACTATTTCAGGCAGGTAGCATGTGATCAAGAACTGATGGTACTGAAGGAGAAAGTCTATGCTGCGCTGAAGGCATTGACGAAAGAAAAAAAGCCTCCAGGAATTGGTGAAATTGAATTTGTGGACTACTGGTCAGGTATTTTGTAAATTTATTGGGATTTGTCTGATGTTTTTCTCATGATTAGACTGGGGTTATAAGTTTTGGGAGGAAAACAATGCATATCATTTCAAAGTACACATTGCCAATATGGTTATTCATGTTGACCTTGAGCATCAGGATGAGGCATTGTTTGTCAAGTCTCTTCCCTACAAACTTACTCCTTCCCCTTATTTTCATACTCTTTGAAAAGATGTCCTTATGCACAGTCCTCTTAAAATGAGAGAAGTGATGCTCCATCTCGTTAAGAGAAGAGTTATCTACATATATTATTTAGAATTCTTGTGCCAGCGAGATTTGTCTGTTCCTTCTCATTTATTTATTTAACTACATATTCATATCACTGTGAACTCATGGATATTAGATTATATATTTGAGTTACAGTCCCATAATACTTTGTTTATTTTGATGCTCAAATTGCTCCAGCTTTGGCCGTTGGGAGTACTTTCAGTTGCCTCCAGTGTTTGTTTGTTTTGTTTTATATAACTTCATATTTCTGAGCTTTTTCAGAAGCTGTCTTTAACTCTTTCTTACTTTCTGAAATTACAAGATGACTTAGGTTCATCCTATATCTTTCTTGTCCCAATCCTTGAAGTAGCTTTTACTCCAGAGGAACCTGGTTCCTTTAATTGGAGACTGCTATTAGAAACCAAGATCTGAGAACTCGGTGTGATTGCTGCTGAAGCATCATTGTTTTTAGGACAATGGTCTATTGGTGCCTCAGTTTTCTTAATTTCAAAATTTTCTCTAATATGATTTGGTAAATAATTTTATATTTTAATATAAACATTTATCAAGATTGTTGTTAAGTGCCATCCAGTAGGTTCTGATTCATAGTGACCCTGTATAAGGTTTCCAAGGAACAGCTGGTGGGTTTATACTGCCAACCCTGTGGTTCGCAGTCCATTGTTGATCCTACAGCACCATACTAGCAGTCCGGTTTATCATTATAGTAGCCAATGAAAGGAGATGGGGATTAGTCCCTTGCAGTACAATGGTAAATAATTGTTATTAGGACTGACTGTGAGGTTTGGAAATGTACAGATAGATGTTTTGTAGCAAAAGGAGGGGCATGGTTGACTTTGCAGGTTTTTTACATCTATATCATAGGCATTACTAAGCTGAAATGGACTGGTATTTTCCATTTTGAATAGGACAATCATATGGATTACTACCAGGAATGATAAATTAAAGAGGAATGTTATTGCATTCATTGTCAAAAAGAGAATTTCACCATCTCTTATAAAGTGCACAGCTGTCTGTGACAGCATAGTACCATAGATATACAAGGAAAACCAGTTCATAGCAATATTATTCAAATTTATGCACCAACAATTGAAACCAGTGACGATGAAGTTGAAGAATGTCACCAGTTTATTTAGTCTGAAATTGATCAGACGGGTAATGAAGATGCACTGATGATTGGTCTGTGTACATGTTCTTCATGAGCACAATTAAGTGTTCAGGAATACCCATTCTTTGCAATGTTAGCCATAGATTATCATAACCTACATAGTTAAGGAACTCTGGTAGCGTTGTTGTTGTCAGGTGCCATCGAGTCGGAACCTTAGCGACCCCATGCACAGCAGAACGAAACAATGCTCGATCCTGGGCCAACCTCACCACCGCTGCCACCCCCGAGTCCATCAATGATGCCACCTGGC
>NW_006408681.1:2760395-2805332 GCF_000296735.1 Chrysochloris asiatica
GTCTTCACTGATGATATGGAGCTTTTCCATCTTCTCTTTCCACAGATGTAGTCTATTTGATTTCTATGTGTTCCATCTGGCGAGGTCCATGTGTATAGTCTTCTCTTATGCTGTCTAGAGAATAAGTGGTTACGAATAGCGTAGTGGTTATGAATCAGGCTATGAACTGTAAAGTCGGCAGTTTGAAACTACGAGCTGTTCTGCAGGAGAAAGATGAGGCTTTCTGCTCCCATAAAGATTTACAGCCTTGGAAACCCTGTACAGAGTCACCATGAGTTGGAACTGACTCCACAGCACACCACCACCACCACATAGTTAAAAGTCTTTACATTGTCAATAGAACACAAGTAAGCATCTTTCTGGTGTTCTCTGCTTTCAGCAAGACCCATATAACCTTAGCAATGATAGTCCTCTTCTGTATCTAGCTTGAATATCTGGAAGTTCCTGATCAAAATACTGTTGCAAATGAGTTATCTTCAGCAAAATTTTCCTTGCATTTTGCTATCGATTATGTTGTTTTTTTTGATGGGTTTTGCATTTCATTCAGTAAAATTTCTTTGGAATTGGCACAAATATGAATCTGTTTCAATTAGTTGGCCAGGTAGCTGCATTCCAAATTTCGTGCCAGGAAGAGTAAGCATCTCTAGTCCTGCATCACTTTGTTTAAAGATTTCAGTTTGCATTCCATTAATTCCTTGATTCTTGTTCTTTGCCAGTGGCTTCAGTGCAGCTTGGGCTTCTTTCTGTTTCCATGGTTCTTGATCACATGCTACTTCTGGAAATAGTTGAACATTGACTGTTTCTTTTTGATGTGGTGACTCTATGCATTCCATCTTCTACTGATGCTTTCTGCATCATCCAATACTTTGCTCAGAATTAATGCTACATATGACTGAGTAGATTCTGTGTTACAGTAATAATAAACATGCTGCTTTCAGACACAGTAAAGCTGGACACTTGTTCCATCCTTCTCTGCTATCACCACTCTCTCAAGACTGTCGTCATTTTCTAGAAGATAATAATAGCCTTCTATGATTTTCCACATTTACTCTTGCCTCCCTTTAATCCACTCTTAAAAGAGGAGACAGGAAAATTTGTTAAAAATATAAGTTTGCTAATGCTACCTCTACCTAGAAGAATTGAGGAGGCAAAGGAGATGAATAGAAAATTTCAAAGAGCAGCTCAAGGGGACAAAACCAAATATTACACTGACATGTGCAAAGACCTGGATTTAGAAAGTGAAAAAGGAAAGAATACTCTCAGCATTTCTCAAGCTGAAAAAAACTGAAGAAAAAACTCAAGCCTCAATTGTGATATTGAAGGATTCTGTGGAAAATTTTTGAACGATGAAGAAGTTACCAAAGAAGATGGAAGGAATACACAGAATCACTGTTCAAAAAGAAATGGTCGACCTGATTGGCCAGCAGTGTGGCAAGACCTGGGGACTCCTGGACCCAGAGTCAGTGATATAGCCATAGAGAACTAGAGTGGAGAATGGAGTGTCTAGCTGATGAGAGAGAGGACATATGCACAAGAACACCCACACTTACAGAAAATACCCACTTGAGTTGGCTTCAATGACTGGATGATCAGAGCTCAACTAGAAGAAGAAAAGAGTAATATGATACAATTTGATGAACTTGATCTACACCTATGGATGCAGTAGCTCGAAAGAGGGAACAAATCTTTACAGAAGAATCATTCCCACCCCCTCAATACACAGGATAGGCAGGGATGAGCAACTTGGACATTGGCTACCCAAAATGGGGAGTGGGGGGACTACAAAGGCAAGAAGTGACTGGCTTACAAGTTTTCAAGACACAGCCTAGATCCAGAGGGCATGGAGGAAGGTAGAATCTCCACTGAGTAGTATTCAATCTGTCTGGGCAGCACTGTTGAAAGGAGATGGGGATAGGTCCCTTGTGGTACAATGATGAACAATTCTTATCAGGACTGACTGCGAGGGTTGGAAATGTAAAGGTGGACATTTTGAAGCAAAAGGAGGGGAGTGATTGATTTTGCAGTCCAGTAGAGGAGGGCCCTGGAACCATCAAGGGAGAAGAGTGCAATGCAAGACCCTACCCAGAGAAGCAGTGACATCAGAGATGGAGGCAGAGATGATGACATGAAGAGATGGAGCAGCTGGGGACACTAGACCCAGAAAGGAAGACGGGCTGTGTGCTGATGACCGGTGGGCAAGCTTGCAGGGTATATGCTTTGGTTGGTTGATGATGCATGGATGGGATTGTAACCATGGCAATGAAACGATATACGATAGGATGAATGTAAAGCTAATGCTCTCCCATGTAAACTATCACATAATTCACAATAAAACATCCAGACACCAAAGAAAAAAACAAATGGTTCATTATCAACAGTTTCAAAATGTAGCAAGTGATCAAGAGCCAATAGAATTGAAGGATGTAGTCCAAGGTACACTGAAATCATTGACAAAGAACAAGGCTCCAGGAATTGTAAAATACAAATTGAAATCTTTCAACAAACTGATGCAGTGCTAGAGGTACTCACTCATCTATGCCAAGGTATTTGGAAACAGCTACTGACCTATTGATTGGAAGAGATCCACATTTCTGCCTGTCCATTCCAAAGAAAGGTGATCCAACAGAATGTGGAAATCATTGGGCAATACCATAAATATCACACACAAGTAAAATTGTGCTAAACATAATTCAAAAACAACTCCAACAGTACATTGTCAGTAACTGCCAGTGATTCAGTCCTGATTTAGACAAGGATGTGGAATGAATGTTGTACTTGCTGACATCAGATGGATCTTAGTTAACAGCAAAGAATAACAGAAATATGTTAACCTGTGCTTTACTGACTATGAAAATGCTTTAGATTGTGCAGATTATGACAAGCTATGGACAACACTGTGAATAATGGGTATTCTGGAAGACTTCATATACTCATGAGGAACCTGTACATAGACCATCCTTCCAACAGAACAAGGAGAGCTGAATGATTTAAAATCAGGAAAGATGTGCACTCTGGTTATATTCTTTCACCATATTTATTCAATCTGTATGCTAAACAAATGATCTGAGATAATGGATTATATGAATGAAAACATTCATATGATTGGCACATTCATATAATGAATACTCGTAAACAACTTGAGATATGCAGATCATGTAACCTTGCTTGCTGAAAGGACTTAAAATACTTACTGATGAAGATCAAAAACCACAGCTTTCAGTATGGGTTGCACCTGAAATGCAAAGAAAGCAAACATCTTCACCATTGGACCAATAAATAACATCATGATAAGTGGAGAAAAGATTGATGCTGTCAAAGACTTTCTTTTGCTTAGACTCCCTACCAACATTCATGGAAGCAGCAGTCAAGAAATCAAATGATGCATTGCATTGATCAAATTTGCTGCACAAGATCTCTTTAAAGTGTTCAAGAGCAAAGAAGTCTGTTTGAGGACTAAGGTGTGCCTGACCCAAGCCATGGTATTTTAAATAGCCTCATGTACATGTGAAGCTTTGACAAGGAAGACCCTAGAAAAATTGCTGCATTTGAATTATGGTGTTGGAGAATAATATTAAAAGTACTAGGCACTTCTAGAAGGACAAACAAATCTGTGTTTGAAGAAGTGCAGACAAAATACTTCTTAGAAGCCAGGATGCTGAGACTTTGTCTCTCATATTTCATGCATATTATCAGTAGACACTTGTCCTTGGAGAAGGACATCATAGTTGCTAGAAGGACATCATAGCTTCCAAAGCTAAAGTGTCAGTGATAAAGAAGACCCCCAATGCAATGGATTGGCACAGTAGCAGCCACAATGGACTCAAGTGTAACCATGATGTGTGGATGACATAGGACCAGGCAAGTTCTGTTATGGATGCAATGAGTCAGAACCAACTTGATGCCTCCAAACAACAGCATATATGCGTCAGTGGCTCCCTAATTTTATTGTGAGGAAGATCACAATTATTATATGATATGAATTGGACTATCATAAATGATCCAGCCAGTTTAATGGATCTTCTCCATTGCTTTTTGGGCTTTAGTCTCATTGGTCTTGCTTTTATGGTTGGAAGACCTTCAATGATTTTACTAAATCTACATCCTATTTACTCTGTCAATGTCTACTCCTTTGAAAAACATCAGCTTTTCAGGAAAACATTTTAAGAACTCCCCTCAATTCAAATTAGACTAAGATCCCCTGAAATACACTCTCACAATCTCTTATTATTTTTCTTTATGATAATTTTTCTTTATGATTTTACATTATGTATCAATTTGTTTAGTTATTTTATTAGTGTGAGTCCCAATCACTAAGCTGTAGGAGAGTGTGTCCGTGTTGCTCATCTTTATATCTTCAGCATCTCAAATGGCGTAGAATATAGTATGTGCACCATAAATATTTAAAAATATTTGAGAACTTGATTTCTGAAAGAGAAAAGCGCTTTTTGTTCTTTTGAACAAAATGACAAAACCAGTAAGATAAGTTTAAAGGAGGGCAGATTTTGATTCAAAACTAATAAATTTCTCACCACTAGAATATCCAACTGGGAAATGGGACAGGTTTTATGGTAGTGAACATGTTGCTATTGAAAATGTTCAAATAGAGACTAGAAAAATCATCTTTCATCAGACCTTGCAAAGAAACTTATTATATTGGTGTGAAATATTGGACTGAAGCACCATTATGTTCCCTTTCAGCAGCACGATGTGATGGAAGGCAATAGGCCTAGTTCCGGATGGAACTGATTACATCTTCCCTCTATTATTTTCTTTCTTTTTGACCTCGATCTTATCTTTGGTGAGCCTTAGTTTTCTTATCTGTAAAATGGGACAATAGCATTGCTCATAGTATGATTAACAAGAATCCTCACTGTGAAGATTAAATTGCATGATATATATGAAGACTTAATACAATGACTGATAATGATAAGTTTTAAGTAAATGGTAACTATGATTATTAAGCAAACAGAACCAGTTGAAAAGTATGGGTTTTGCAGATGGATACACACATGAGTTTGAATTCACCAGTTGATCTCTGTATTTTTGTTTCCTTAGCTATAATTTACAAATAAATTGAGAAATAGAAGAACTGTAAAAACAGATGTAAAGAACCTGGCTGAAATGTGTGCTCCATGTATTCTAGTGGGGCTGGATGTCTTAGATGTCCTCCCAGGGCATGCTGAGGAAGCACAGGTGTTTGTTAGAGTCTTCTGCTTTGTTCAGTGCTCTATGCAAATGGAATGAGAAACAATCAAAGGTTGTATTCTAGAAGCAGCCAGAGGAAAGCAAAAGAACAATGACAGGGAGGTGAGGAAACAGATGTTTAAGTAAAGACAGAGATATAGATTTTCTGTGTGGTTTTTGGTTTCTTGATATAACACAGAGCATATATATTATCCATGGGCTTTTTTGTCTTATTTTTGTATTTGAACTTCATTTTAGAATTGGGTGCGACATAGTGGTGAGTATCTGATCTCAAGACATGCTTAATTTATGTGCTGTCAAATCTACACTGCACTAGATGATTCCTCCTTTTCCATTTTCCGTAACTTTTATTCTAATAATCTGTATTCACATATTTATTGCTGTGAAAATGAGAAGAAATAAAATGTGGATAATATTTTAAAAAATAAGTTGACAAGTATTTGCAAGTAAGTAATTTTTGAATATTGAACGATGGATCAGAAATTCAGATGCATGATACTGGTAGACCAGTTTTGAAATATCTCAGCTACTCCTTCATATAAACCATATTTTATCCTATCAAAGAACCCTGGTGGTACAGTGATTAAATTGTTAGTCTACTAACTGAAGTCTGATGGTCCAAACCCACAAACCTCTCCACAGGAGAAAGATATAGCAGGCTACTTCCATAAAGACAACAGCCTGGAAACCCTATGGGACAGTTATACTTTGTCCTACAGTGTCATTTTGAGTCAGAATAGACCTGATGCAAATGGGTTCTCAGTCTATCAACTTTCACAACTACCTTACTATCATCAAAGTCTCATGAGGACTGGGTGATGCCATTCATTCATTTGTATTATATGAGTTCAACAAATATTTTAGTTCCTACTTTATGGAAGGATCTAATTTAGTGGTTAGGGTTATAATGATGAATAAGACATATAGGTCTTGGGGGAGTTTCCATCCAGTGATAAGCGAGAGAAGGAGATATCAACTAAGGATAGTAAAGGTAAAGTGCTGTGTAGGAGAAGCTCCTTGGAAACTCTACACAGTGTTGTGACTCGATGGCACACAACAATGATAATGATGACTGTAGCTTGTTCATCATTATGTTCCTTTGCACAATGTCTAGCATGTAGTGAACTCCTTGTCCTCAAGTCAGTTCCAACTCACGGCAACTCCATGTGTATCTGATTAGAACTGTGCTCCATAGAGTTTTCAATAGTTGATTTTTCTCAGAATTAGATTGCCAAATCTTTCTTCTAAGGCACCTCTACCTGAACTCTAAACCCCAATATTTTGGTTAGTAAACAAAAGCTCTATCTATTTGTACCACCAAGGGACTCCCTAGAATGTAGTGTTGTTATGTTTTTAAGTGCCGTTGAGTTGGTTCTGACTCATAGTAACACTGTATAGGGTTTCCAAGGAGCAACAGGTGAGTTTAACAGTCAACTTTGTGGTTCCCAGTCCAGTGCTGACCCTACAGCACCATGCCAGGAATCCCTAGCATGTAGTAGTAGTTGTTGTTGTTAAGTGCTATCAAGTCAGTTCCAGCTCATGGAGACCAGATATAGGGTTTCTAAGGAGCTCTGGTAGCGTAGTGGTTATGAATTGGGCTGCTAACCTGAAGGTCGACAGTTTGAAACTACCAGCAGTTCCATGGGAGAAAGATGAGGCATTCTGCCCCCGTGAAGATTTACAGCCTCGGAAACCCTATGCAGGGTCACTATGAGTTGGAACCAACTCCATGGTATTTAACAACAACAACAACAAAGATTTATAGCCTCGGAAACACTGCACAGGGTCGCTATGGGTTGGAACCGACTCCATGGCACTTAACAACAACAATAAGGAGTGACTGGTGAGCTTGAACTGTCAACATTTCAATTCAAACCAACCTTGCAGTCCATCACATTAACCTGTGGCACCACACTCAATAATTACTTATTAGCTAAAATGTTTAAACTCATGTCTGGAAACATGTGTTTCCTCTGAACACAACACTTTGCTTTTTTCCAATTGACAACTCACTTTGGATAATGTGTTTTGCTAGAATGTATACTTTAACAGTAGTTTTTGGTTCATGCTGAACAGAGGAGACAGAAATAAAGCATTGGGGAAGTCAGTAGGAAGCTATTCAGGATTTAGAAGCCTTGGGTCTGTTTCTAACTAATACTGAGTAGGCATCTTCTCTCTTTCAAAATCAAGGCCTATTTTTCAAGAAGGTGAAGTGTACTGCTAACTGCAAGTTTGGTAGTTCAAATCCACCAGCTAATCCTTAGGAAAAAAATGAGGCTTTCTGTTCCCATAAAGATTTTCAGCCTTGAAAGCCCTATAAATGTGGCATTGGATTGCTAACTACAAGGTCGGAGCTTCAAATCCACTAGTTGCTCTTCGGAAACCTTGTAGAGGGTCACTATGTGTTGCAACTGACTAGATGGCATTTAAAAGCAAACAACATGACTCAGAGTTGATTTGATGGCAGTGGGTTTGAGTTTTGGTTAAGTAGGGACCTCCTCTATTTTGAAGTCAAGGCTGATTTTTCAGAGAGATGTGAAGTAATGTAGTGCTAGTAATAAGCAAAGGGAATTATAAGCTTCTTTTTATGATTGCTAATTCCAAATTGTTTGAACACCATTCAGGGCATTATTTAATCTCTTTCAAACATACTTACTGAAGGTTCAATTCAAATGTGTAGACAGCTTAGCCAAACAAATGAATTATTTGCTTAAATGCTTGCAAGGTAAGATTGTAAAAACAAAACCTTAAGGGATTTTTTAAAGAGGATCAGATATTTTATAAAGTCTTGAGACTTGAAAATGAATGTAATTCTTTACAACATCTCTATGGGCTCAAATGGTAACTATTTTCTAAAAACTTTAATTCAGTATAACTCTGTATAGTGTTAAAGAGTAGATGGTGGAACAAATAATTTCAGACAAATATATCTGTTTCCCACTTCCTTTAAACAAGTTGTGGCTGTTCAATTTTTATAGAAACATCAATTGGCTACAAAATTTCAATATGCAGTAGAATTTATCGATTATTTGCATAATTGCCAATTTAAAGAAAATATAGTCGTGATGGTTAAGTGCCGTGGAGTTGGTTCCGACTCATAGTGACCCTGTACAGGGTTTCCAGGGTTGTAAATCTTTACAGGAGCAGAAAGCCTCATCTTTCTCCCATGGATCAGCTGGTAGTTTCGAACTGCTGACCTTGTGGTTTGCAGCCCGATTCATAACCTATGCTACTAGAGCTCCTTAAAGATAATATAGTCGAAGAATAATTGAAAAATAATTCTAATTATTAGAAAGATAGCATTCTATTTGCTTATACTGATTCATTTTACAGCACCATACATTTCATTACATTCTGAAGTCCGTGGAAGGAGCTAACAGGCGGTGTGCAGCATTGAGGACTTGGAATCAAGTAACATTCCTCTTCCAATATCAAGTGCAGTTTCCTGGGTGAGTGAAAAAGTTACTTAATTAATCTATTCTTTCCCCAAAGCTGAAATGTAAAAGCTTCCTTCCAGTTCTAATATTGGATAATATTTTCATGCCCTATTTTAATGTTTTAATTAGGGAACTAAGTAATGACCATTTCTTTATAACTAAGTAAGATTTTCTTACAAACTTAGCAGAATATAATATTACCCATTGTGTGCCCTAGAACAACTGAATGTAAAATATTCTTAGTTTAAACTTTATTCTCTTTAAATGCTAGTCATGAAACTTGTCTTCTGGTTGTTAAATAGACATTTAAGTTACAGACTTCTCATTTAGAAAATACCTATGAATTAATTACTATTCACTTAATAGATTATTGGGAAATACAGTAGTAATTCATAAATACAAAACCAAGTCCAAAGAATCTACACAAATTATCTTGCTTAACATTTCTTCAAATTACACAGGATGAGATTTCAGCTTCTAGGCATGAAACACTGTAAATGATTAGAACATGGAGCAAAATACATGAAACAACTATTTTCAGACAGTGGACAAGAGACAACGAAGGACTATGGGCCCTACGGGAAAAGGCACATATGAAGTATGTCCTATGAGTTCTTTCACTTGCTGCCTGGAGGCAATTAATGAGCTAAAAAAAACAGGAAGAAAGAAGTCTGTCAGAGCATGAGAGTCTCATTGAGCTATAAAATGCAAAATTTACTAGGTTGTTTTAAGAAAAGATTAGATTCCTCAGAAGAAAAGACTGCAAAACTGGAAGGGATTTGCTGTTGTTGTTAAGTGCCATTGTGTTGATTCCAACCTATAGTGACCCTGTATAGGGTTTCCTAGGAACAGCTGGTTGGCTTGAGCCTTGAAATTCAAACAGCTTTGCAGTCTGGTGCATTAATCCACAGTGCCACACCAGGACTCCAAACTGGAAGATGTGCACGGTAGAAAGCATCTATAGTAAAGTGCATAGAAAAGAAAGAATGAAAAAAGTTAAGAGTACCTCAGTAACCTGGAGTAAAATATTGTCTAACTTTTACAATTTGATTCCTATGTATACTAAATGATGAGTTCCATGGATATAGTCACCATCTATGCTGTTGAAAAAGATATTTTCAAAGAATAAATCGTTCTTGCAAAATTCTACCATGTGATCATCAGCATCATTTCTATAACCAAGGCCATATTTTCCAACTACTGATCCTTCTTTTTTATTTCCAACTTTTGCATTCCAGTTGCCAGTGATTATCAATGCATCTTGATTGCATGTTTTATCAATTTCAGATTAAGAAATTGGTTGAGTTCTTTAAGTTCATCATCATTGAATTTAGTGGTTAAAAAAGGGCTTGAAATATTTACTGATGAAGATTAAAGACGACAAACCTTCAATGTAGATTATATCTCAATATAAAGAAAGTGAAAATTCTCACAACTGGACCCACAAATGTTGTGATAAATGGAGAAGAGATTGATGTTTTCAAAGACTTCATTTGCTTGGATTCACTATTAGAGTTCATGGAATCAGCATAAATCTGTGAAATACTTAATAACATAAATAAACCCATAAAATATTATGTTGAGTGAAGATAGTTATAAAAGGGCAAATATTGCATGGACTGTAATGTCAGTTTGAACTTCCAGGTTGGTGGGTGAAGCTCACCAGGTGCTCCTCAGAAACCCTATATAGGGTCGCTATGGGTTACAATTGGCTTGATGGCACTTAACAACATCTATTATAAAAAGTCAAGAGTTTTCCACACAAATAGAGACATTCTTTGATGGCTACCAAGAGGAGAGGGGAGGAGAGGACAAATCATTAACTAAAGGGTTGATGCTGATGTTGATGTTAAGCGATATTGAGTTGTTGTCTACTAATGTTGTTAAGTGCCCTTGAGTCAGTTCTGACTCATTGTGACCCTGTATAGGATTTCCATGGAATGACTTTGGGTTTGAACCTTCAACCTTGAAGTTAGCTTTCCAGTGCTTACCCTACAGTGCCAAACCAGAACTCTATAGCAACACTATATATAGGGTTTCTGAGAAGTGACTGGTAGATTTGGACTGCTGGCCTTGTGGTTACCAATGTAGTGATTACCCTGCAGCACCCCATCAGGACTCCAAACTAATTGGCAGATGTATACTAACCTGGGTGAAGGGGAAGGCTTTGTGGAACAAGGAAAAGATCAGCACAGAAGGATCAAAGCAAAAGAAGACATAGGAGGAGTACAAGAGTTAAAGGCAACACAGATAAATGTTATTATGTATACAAGACTGCAATGACAATAATAATAATCATCTCAAGTGGATACATAGCTAGACATGAAAGCTGTATAGGTCTGGAAGGGAGAATGGTATTAGCCAAGTATCTGTTTGATAGATGATATTTTATGTATGTATTTACATTTGCCACAAATATGAGGATGAGACAAAAATTATCCACACTTCAGTGATATTAAAAGCCCTGTCCACATCCATGGCTGATGACACCATTGAGTGTGAACATGAAATAATTCTTTCGAATAGATGACTGACAGTGGATTATGTGGCAAATAATTTGTAAATCAGTCATGACTGCCTATGAAATAATCTACAAAGACTTGGGGTTCTGTCTGTGTGAGCTGGGTACCAAAACAACTCACTGAAAAGGATGAACAGAAGCATTTGGACATCTGTAGACACAATTTGGACCAATACTCAAAGGAAGATAAAAGATTCTTTAAAAAATTGTTATTGCTGATGAAGTATGGATTCATCATTATGAATCTGATAGTAAGTGGCAGAGTATGGAATGGAAACATCCTCAATTGCTGACCAAGAAAAAGTTCTAGTTAACCATCAGCTGGAAAATTAATACTTACAGTTTTCTGGGATTTTCAAGGGCCAGTATTGGAACTCTATCATGAAAAACGTTCAACTATCAGCAACGTTCATTACATTGAGATGCTCACTGAAGAGCTGAAGCCTAAACTTCAGATTAAACACAGAGGATTGTTACCCACGGGCTTTGTGATCTTGTATGACAATGCACATCCGCACACCTTTCCCAATACTTGACACTCTGTAAACACTTAATTTTGAGGTGTTATGACACCTTCCCTTTAGTCCTGACCTTGCTGCATTGAACTTTCACTTATTTGGCCTATTGAAGACAGCCCTTCAAGGAAAAAGTTTCACCTCTGATGAAGAAGTGAAGACAGTAGTACATTCATGACTCATAGCTCAGCCTAAAATATTTTTAATAAGGGAATATGAAAGCTTGCTGACGGATGGACAAGTGTATCGAAAATCAAGGAGATTATGTCAAAAATTGATGTATTTGTCTTTTCTAACAGTGGATTAAAATAAATCTATAGAAGGAGTGCAGATAATTTTTACTTACCCTTGTATATCCTTGAATATACTATCACATACATGAAAACTTCTTTACCATAACCAAAGTCCTTGAGAGAATGAGTCCCTGGGACTGGAGGCTCAGGGTCCTAGTCTTTGGAAGTATCATGATCAACTGACACAACATAGTCCACAAAGAAAATGCTCTACATCCTATTTTGATGAATGTTGTTGTTGTTGTTATGTGGCATATGTTGTTGTTGTTAAGTGCCTTCGAGTCAGTTCTGACCCAAAGCGACCCTGTACAGGGTTTCTGAGGGTGTAAATCTTTACGGCAGTAGCAAGCCTCATCTTTCTCCCGCGGATCGGCTGGTAGTTTCGAACCGCTGACCTTAAGGTTCACAGCCCGATTCGTAACCACTATGCTACCATAGCCAGTACCAACTCATAGTAACCTTATGTACAGCAGAACGAACGATACACTGCCCGATCCTGGCCCAGCGTCACTACTGTTGCCACGCTTGAGTCCATCGATGCTGTCACTTGGCCAATCCATCTCGTTGGGGGTCTTCCTCTTTTTCTCTGACCCTCCACCTTACCAAACATGATGTCCTTCTCCAGCGTCTGGTCCCTCCTAACAATATGTCCAAAGTATGAGAGACGAAGTTTGGCCATCTTGGCCTCCAAAGAGCACTCTGTCTGCACTTCTTCCAAAACGGATCTATTGGTTCTTTTGGCAGCCCATAGCACTTTCAATATTTTCCCCCAACACCATAACTCAAAGGCATCAATTCTTCTACAGTCTTCCTTATTCACTGTCCAGCTTTTGCATGCATTTGAGGTTATTGAAAATACCATGGCTTGGGTTAGGTGCACCTTAGTCCTCAAGCTGACATCTTTGCTCTTCAACACTTTCAAAAGGTCTTGTGCAGCAGATTTGCCTAAAACAAGATGTCATTTGATTTCTTGACTGATGAATAGGAACTGGAATATTAAAAGTTTATAAGTGGATGTCTAAGGTACACCTATGGGTATCTTTCTTTCTCGAGCAAAGATGAGTGAAGAAAATCAAAGATGAATGATAGAAGTTATCCAAAGGACTAATTTACCACATGGCCTTTATCCTCCGTGACCCAGAGACCATAACTAGATAGTACTTGGCTACTACTACCAGTCACTCTAGTGTGATCACATTAAAAGTTCACAGATAGAGTGGGAGAAAATGTGGAACAAAACTCAGCATCATAATAAAAAGCTGACTTACTGGTCAGTTAGAGAATGGTGGAATCCCTGAGTCTACGGCCCTTAGTGACTTTTTAGGTCTGGAACTGAACTCCTCTTCATTACTTGATTTTCATCTAGATAGTAGACAGACCTGTAAGGAGACAATGATACTATATGGTACACACTCCATAGAGCAATCAAGCATTTGAGATCAAAAGAACAGCATCTGCCCAAGGACAAAAAAGTTTGGAAGTTTTAGGGAAGGAAGAATGTAAGTGAGAAACACAGGGAGAAAGTGGAATGACTGATGTTACACTGTGGAGGTTGCAATCAATGACATGAGATAAAGTCTATGAATTGTTGAATGAAAAATTGACATGCTCTGTAAACCTTCACCCAATCCACAATAAAATGTTTTAAAAATAAGGGCAAATATGGGCTTTTTCTGACAACAAAAGCTGAGCAAATTCATTGCTAGCAGACCTACACTATAAAAAAAATATTAAAGGAAGTTCTTCAGACAAAAGTAAAACAATACCAGATGGAAACATAGATCTACAGAAGAGAATAAAAAGCACTAGAAATAATAGATATTAAGAAATATTCTTTCTCTTTCTATTCTTTAAAAGAGAATTATTGTTTACAGTGAAAATAAGACTATATTATGAGATAACTATAGTAGGAAAAATATAAAACCAAATAACACAAAGAACAGGAGGGGGTAAATGAAAAGATGCATAATAAAAACTTCACCTCATTCATTAAATGGCATAATTTGAAAATGCATATTGTAAACTCTAGTAAATTACAAAGGCATAATTCATAAACCAATAGAACCATTAAAAAATTGAACAATTAAAAAATGGAGCCATTATGAAATGGAACCATTAAAAACAATCCCTCAATCCAAAAGAAAGCAGAAGAGAGAGAAAAAAAGAAAGGAATAGTATAAAAAAGGGATAACTAGAACCAATGGCAGGATTAGGCATATAAATGAACCACAGTGATAACTGAAGCATTGGATATTCAAGCCCACTAGCTGCTCCATAGGAGAATGATGAGGCTGTCTGCACCTGCAAATATTTATAGCCTCAAAAACCCTATGAATGAACTTGCTGGCGTGGATTTTACATATTAGCAATTGCATTATATGTATATTATCTAAACATCTTTTAAACAAGAGATGAACAGATATCATAATATACTGTCTATAATAAAACCCAATTAATTGTGAATCCACAGATGAGTTAAAAGTAATTGAAGACACATACACAAAAAAGAATCAAAACAAAGTGGGAAAGTCTCTATTAATAGCATATCAATTATTTTTCTAAATAGAGAATATTAGTCATGATAAAAAAGGAGTTTTACTTGTGATCATGAGGCCAGATCATCATGAAGACCTAAGAAATGTCACTGCACCTTATAACAGCTTCAAAGTACATGTAGCAAAAACCGACAGAATAGAAAGGAGAAAGAGATGAAAGTCAGCATTATATTTGAAGTATTCAAACTCCTCTCTTCTTAATTGGTACAAGAAAAGTAGGTGGAAAATCAGAAGACTTTATCAGGCTTGAACTATAAACAAACTTGACTAAACTGACATTTCTAGAGCATGCTATCCCACGGTATGCCTTCTTTTCAAGTGCACATTGGATACCTTCTCATAGTGACCTTATTCACAACAGACTGAAACATTGCCCAGTCCTGTGGCAACCTCACATTCATTGCTACGCTTGAGCCTATTGCCACTGTTACTGTGCCAATCTATATGAAACCAGTTTTAAAAGAAGCAAACATCAGCAAACCTGCAAATCAAATAGAAAGGCAGTTTTTGGTAATGAGAAAACTAACAGGATATACTCATTGCTCAATTCAATGTTCTAAACACTTGCCAGGCATTAAGTACTTACTTTTGGACAAAGATCCCTGGTGAACATTTTTTACATTCTTTAAAAGTAAGTAAGTAAATAAATAAATAAATAACTGCTGAATGTTTTTCGTTTTCTCCTCCCAGTGAGAGTCTTTGAGTCTTGGCAAAGAAAAAAGCCTTGGGAATCTTTACTCTATAGAAGGTGAACATTTTTGGCTGTGATAGAAGGAACGCCACACTCTACATGTGGCTTATCCTTTCTATCTTGTACATTGAAAAGACCTCCCAGGAAGAGCTGCTGAGACATTGAAGGTCACCAGGTGGTCTATGCAAGCAACACTCAGGGCATTTTGTGGAAGATGTAGCTGGCTTTTGTACAGCATTCTCAAAACTTAAGACCTGTTTAAGTCTTCCTTCCTTCCCCCTTCATACCTAAATTTTCTGTTGCTGGTTTACTTTGTGGATTAAATAGCTGTCATTTGGCTACAAGCAGCTTCAAGATGTCTTCTTTGTATTTTAAGTTTTTGATACTTGAAGTGCCGTATGTAGACCAGCATCAACATCAAGGGGTGCTTGTTAGAAAAGTAGATTCTCAGGCTCCGTAACCAGAGCAAGTCAGGGTGTGCATTAAGATTCCCAAGTAATGTCTATGCACATTAAATTTGAGAAGCTCTGTTTTAGGCTACATGTGTCTGAGATTATACAATTCATAGACATATTATATGGTTTAGTACTTTATTACATTGTTCTAATATTGCAAGAGAAGTTCCCTCATTTGAGGATAGTAAGAAAACAGTTGCCTAAGCAAGAATTGTCCTATAATCTTACACTCTCAACTCTCATAATACAAATGACCACTAATCACAGAACTTTAAATCCTACCTCTAAATTGTCTCACTTTCATCTTGCAACACCATACCTGACTCAGGATCCATCATCTAATTCTGGGACAAAATGTTGTTGTTGTTGTTAAGTGCCATGGAGTCTGTTCCGACCCATAGCGACCCTACACAGGGTTTCCAAGGCTGTAAATCTTTACGGGAACAGAAAGCCTCATCTTCCACGGAGCTGCTGATAGTTTCAAACTGCTGACCTTGAGGTTCGCAGCCCGATTCGTGATCACTACGCCATCAGAGCTCCTTCTGGGACACAATAGTAGCCTCTCATCTCCTGGTTTCTTTCTGTTCGCCTCTATTCTCAAATTGAGCACAAAGCTCATCTGTATTGAAAGTATCTTTGTTGTAGGACAATATCCAAACTTAATAATTTGCATTCAAAGTCCTTTAATTTACTTTAAACACTACAATTTCTTATATTGCCACATTTTCCCAAACACCTATACTCTAACTATGAGCCACTATTTGCCACTTGTGCATTTCTACTTTTATGAAAGCTCATGACTATGCTTCTACTCTTCTTTCAAGACTTACCATAAAAATAAGCCTTCCGTAACTTTTCCAGGAAGAATGAATTGCTTCCTCATTTGCTAATGTAACATGCTTTACATACTTCTGTTTCTATGCTCTAGTGTTACTTAGTTTCTTGTTCCACACAATGATAGACTATGAATCCCTGTCTAGTTAGAAAATATATCCTCTGGACTGACAAATCATATCAGATTCCAGTCCAGTCCAGGTGTGACACTGTAAGGTAAATACTGGACTACTAACTATAAGCTCAGTGATTCAAACCCACCAGACACTCCTCAAAAGTTCTCTACAGGGTCACTGTGAAGCAGAACAGACTTAATGGCACTTAACATCTGCAATATTTTTGGCAAGCTACCACTTAAAATCCCAGTCTCCTTATCTATACAATGGGGATAATTATATCTGCCTTGAATTGATTGTGAGGATTCAAATAAAATTGAAGGATTAATTTATATAATTTTCAGTTCGTGACAATTCAGTTTTGTTGTTAAAATGAAAAAATTCAAATAAAACTGAAGGATTCATTTATATAATTTTCAATTCATGACAATTCAGTTTTGTTATTAAAATGAAAAAAATGACATACTGAGCAGTAATCAAGGCAGGGACAGCGATTTACTTATGGAAAGTGATAAGAATCCAAATTCTAACAATAGAAGAAAGGGGTGGAACTTGATCTTAGGTGAAAGAAAAAAAAAAAGAACTGATGGATGTGTTGTTGTTGCTAAGCGCTATCAAGTCAGTTCTGAGTCATAGTGATCCTGTGTAGGGTTTACAGAGAGCGGTGGGTGAATTTGAACCACCGACGTTGAGGTTCACCAATCTTAAAGTCTAGTGTAGTATCCCACAGCACCACACCAGGACTCCACCTCATAGTTAGAGGTAAAATACAGATTAGAGGATTCACAGGGATAGCCTGAAGGCTGAATTCTCTGGACTGAAGCATCCCTGATCATGTTGCTTAGCTGCATGGGTAAAGGTGATAAAGAGTTAGGTACTTATACAATGTATTGTGTCGTGCTTCCTATTAACTTTCCAACATCTCTCCTGAAAACATCCAGAATTTCATGGGTTTTAGGATTTGACAGATTGATTTTTTCTCTCTCTCTCTTTTTGGTCTTCATTTCCTCTGCTAAAAGATCAAATAGAGTTAATTTAGTGACAGTGAGTATGTGCTCAATATACACTCAGTTAAACAACAGACAGCTGAAGACTATTACCTGCCATTATTAGCACAGACAGATTTGAACTAACATCCTAAAAGGGAAAGAGTGGCCTACCATTTTCTATGATCAAGTGCAGTGATTATGACTGAAAAAGACAGTGTTTAGTTGGAGATATAATTCATATAATAATAAAAATAAACCCTAACTCTTCATTCCTAAAGTATGTCCATAAAAGATTTCATTCTTGGAGTATTTAATTTTCAAACAAGAAATTCTTATTCACTTTGAAAGTATTCAAACCTGGGTTCCTAGGGCTCAGACAGTCTTCATGATCTACAGCAGGAATCTAAAGACTTTTCTGACTTCTAATCTCTCTGGAACCCAGACGCAGGCTGAGTTTGCAGATGACCCAGATGCTAGTATGGTTGGGCTTAACCAATGGACCCGATTGCTTTCATAGTTATGTTGCCACATTTTAAGCAGTGGGTATTTACTTCTCCTATCCATACCATTTTTTGGAAGGTAGGGGACGTGGCATAGAGTTGAGTGCTATTTTGTTGCTAAAAAGAAAAGGCAGAGAAAGGTACCAAGCTGCTGCCAAAGGAAGAGTCGTGTTGAATGAATCATTTGAGAACTTGGCCTTTGGAGTATTGGATGAGCACAGTTAGAGCAACAAACAAATTTCTTCATAAAGGAACATGATGCTGATAGACAGATAATAACATGAATAAAAAATGTGATGACTAGATGTTTTCATGTGGAAGTTTTTATACTATAAGTTTTGGGGGTGGTACAATCAATTAGCACACTTGGCTACTTTCTTCTCTTTGGGAGAAAGTCCTGATGACCTATTTTCAAAAATTCAGTCAATGAAAATCCAATGGAACACAAATCTACTCTGAAACATATGAGGTCACCGTCAGGAATCAGAGGTGACTATATGGGAACCACTTATTATATAACCAGTTATATTATTATGTTTTTCTGTGCTATACTGACACTTGGGTTGTATTTTTGTTAACAGGCCTAATATTATTTTAGTATTTTATGAGTGCTGTTACTGCTTTTTGTTCTTTTCTCAGTTTGTAGGGAGTGAGGGAATAAGTTTAATTTCTATTGCATGACCACTACATGCCTCATATGTTGCCCATGTATTACTGTGCCACATATTTTGCCCTTGTTCTTGAATTAAACCCTCAAAATGGTCTACTAAGAGGGAGATTAACATTCCCATTCATAGACCAGGAAACCAAAGTCCCAAGAGGTTAAATAAGTTTTTCAAGGTCACAAAGCAAATGAAGCTTGGGCCTGAATTCATACGTTTTAGCTATAAACTCAAGGCCTTTATTAATTTACATGCCTGTTGAATTTCACCAGCCTTTTGTTGCTGTTGTTTTTAGGTGCTATTGAGTTGCTACTGACTCTTAGCCACCCTGTGCACAACAGAGCGAAACACTGACTGGTTCTGTGTTATCCTCATGATTGTGACTGTGCTTGAGCCCATTAGTGCTGGCTCTGTGTCAATTCATCTCATTGGGGGTCTTCCTCTTTTTCACTGACCTTCCACTTTAGCAAACATGATGTTCTCTCCAGGGACTGTTCCCATCCGATATTATGACCTAAATAAAACAAACAAAATCTTGCCATCTTGGTTTCTAAGGCGTGTGCTGGCTGTACTTCTTCCAACACAGATTTATTCTTTTTTGCAGTGCATGGCACTTTAAATATTCTTCTTCAACACCATACTTCAAATGCATTAGTTCTTCTATGGTCTTTCTTATTCACTGTTCAACTTTCACATGCAAATGAAATGATGGAAAACACCTTGGTTTGGGTCAGGTGCAACTTGGTCCTCAAAATGACGTCTTTGCTCTTGAATATAGAGCTCTTGTTCAGCAGATTTGCCTAAAGCAAATACTTCACTGATTTCTTGACTGTTGCTCCCATGGTTGCTGATAGTGGATTCAAGCAAAATAAGTCTTTGACAACTTCATCCTTGTCTTGATTTATCATTCTGTTATTTATTGCTCCGGTGGTGAGAATTTGTGTTTTCTTTACGTTGAGGTTCAACCTATACAGAAGGTCTGTGGTCTTTGATCTTCATCAGCAAGTACTTTAAATCCTTTTCACTTTAAATAAGCAAGGTTGTCTCATATATATATCATAGATCACAGGTTGTTAATGAATCTTCCTCCAATTCTGATGCCATACTTTTCTTCATATAATCCAGTTTCTCAGATTATTTGCTTAGCATACAGATTGAATGAGTATGGTGACAGAATTCAACCCTGACATACAACTTTCCCTATTTTAAATCATTCAGTGTCCCCTTGTTCTGTTCGAATGACTGTCTCTTGGTCTGGGTACAGTTTCCTCATGAGCATAATTAAGTGTTCTAGAATACCCATTCTTCGCAATGTTACCCACAGCTTGTTAAGATCCACACAGTCAAAAGTCTTTGCATAGTCAATAAGGCACTGGTAAACATCTCTCTACTATTCTCTGCTTTTAGCTAAGATCCAGCTGACTTCAGTAGTGAAACCTCTTTCCATGTACTTGTCTGAATTTGGCTTGAACCTGTGGCATTTATTTCCCTGTCAATGTATTGCTGTAGTCATTTAAAAATTATCTTCAGCAAAATTTTAATTGCATGTGATATTAATGATTTTGTCTGATCATTTCTGCATTCCATAGTGTCACATATCTTTGGAATGGACACAAATTTGTATCTCTTCCAATCAGTATCTTTCTTCCAAATTTCTTGGCATAGATAAGTGAAGGCCTCAGGAATTGCATCAGTTTGTCGAAATATTTCAATTTGTATTCTATCAGTTCCTACAGCCTTGTTCTTTGCCTTTTCTGTCAGTGCATCTTGGATTTTTTCCTTCAGTAACATTGGCTCTTGATTATATACTACATTATGAAATGGTTTAACATCAACCAATTCTTTCTGGTACAGTGATTGTGTATTCCTTCCATCTTCTTTTGATGCTTTCTGCATCATTCAATATTTTGTCCACAGAATCCTTCAATATTGTAAGTAAAGGATTGCTTTTTTTTCTTCAGTTATTTTAGTTTGACAAATGCTGAGTGTTTACTTCACTTTTGGTTTTCTAACTTTATGTCTTTACACATTTCATTATTAGACTTGACTTTATCTTCTCGAGCTGTCCTTTGAAATTGTTCAGTTCTTTTACCTCCTCATATCTTCCCTTTGCTTTAACATCTTTATGATAGAAAGCAAGTTTCAGAGTATCTTCTGACAGCTGCTTATTTTACTTAAAATTTTTATATGACATCTGCTTTTATCTTTTTCTTCTTCTTGTCTTCTTAATCTTTTGTTCTCTTCCTGTATGATGTTCTTGAAGTCATCCTACAACACTTCTGATCTTCAGACACTAGTGTCTAGTGCATGAAACCTTTTCTTGAGATGATTTCTAAATTTATGTGGGATGTGTTCAAATTATATTTGGTTCTGTGGACTTGTTTTAGTTTTCTTCAGCTTCAGCCTGAACTTGCATATGAGCAATTGATGGTCTGTTCCAGTCTGCCCCTGACCTTATTTTGGATGATGATATGAAGTTTTTCCACTGTCTCTTCTCACAGATGTACTCAATTTGATATCTGTTTGTTCCACCTGGTGAGGTACATGTGTATAGTCGTCTATCATCCCTTTAGGTGGAAACAATAAATTGACATTATCTGATTGAACTGCATTATTTATTTGTATGACTCTTAGATGACAGAATCCACAGTCATAAAAATATCCTACAGGCCTCAACTCTGTTCTTGTCTCCACTCCTAATTATTTGCCCTTAAGCAAACGTTCTTGACCCTTTAGTGCCTCTGTTTTCTTATCTGTAAGACTGGGAGATTTAGAGCTTTGCTTTCTACAGCACTTTTGAGTCCTTTTATGTTCACATAAAGCTTATATATGAGAACTTCCATTTGAAATCCAATGTGGATATAAGACAAATAGAGACTTGGGTGGCACTAATGGAAAACCTTTAGGCAACAGAGATCGTGGTTTAAGTTCTCCTCAAGTGTCAAGTTCCAGTGTCCTGAATTTTATGGTAGATGAGTGGGCCTGTGTAAGGCTCAATTAGTGATAGCTTGTTGTTATTGTTGTTGTTATGTGCGATCAAGTCAGTTCCAACCCATAGTGACCCTGTATACCGTTTCCAAGGAGCGACTGGCAAGCTTGAACCACCAACCTTCTGGTCCAAATCAACTTTGCAGTCCAGCGCAATAATCCATAGCACCACATGTGGTAAAGTAGAAAGTGTAGATGGTTCACAGAGACGTGAACTTGAATACTGATTTAATCACGTACTATTATGGAGTCCTGGTGTGGTACTGTGGGCTAATGTGTCAGACTGTAAAGTAATTTGAACTTCAAGGTTGGTGGTTCAAGCTTACCAGCTGCTCTTTGGAAACCCTATACAGGGTCACTATGGGTCAGAATCGACTAGATGGCACTTAACAACAACAACAATTATGTAACTGCAGTAAGTCATTTTGCTATCTGAGCTTCAGTCTCCCCCTTGTAAATTCGGACTAATTGTGGTGTTCCATGAGAATCAAAAGAGATAATCTGTAATAGGTACATTACATGACACATGGTTTGTTGTTGAGTCAGTTCCGACTCATAGAGACCCAGTAGAGGATTTCTGAGGACCGACTGGTGAGTTTGAACCACACCCCTTGCAGTTCAAACCGACTTAGCAGTCCAATGCATTAACCCACAGTGCCATACTTGGGCTCCTCTGACCCATAGCAAGCATGTGTAATGTTTCCAAGGAGCAGCTGGTGGATTTCAATTGTCAACATCATAGTTGGCAGTCCAGTGCTGAATCAACATGGTAGGTACTCAATGAAGGTTAATTTACTTCTCATCTCCCTCTTATATGTGTGACACGAGCACAAACCTTACAAAAGAAAAGTTTGAGTTGTGTCAATAAAAAGTTTCACTTATGTCGTCTCTGGACTGACTACCAGTTTTTTAAAAAATCAGAATTGCAGCCAAGATTCTAGACTGACTCCGTTTCTAGTTCCTGTTCCTATTTCTTTCCCGGTTCTTTACATTTTCTAACAGTCCATAACTAATTCGTTTTTGAACTTTGAAGGAAAGTTTGGTGTGTGCAGACAAGTAGGCATGGCCACACATCATGGAAAGTTGATTTTCCTTCTCGCACCATCCCTCATGAGAAAGCCTTCATTGGAGCTGTTGCCAAGTGATGAGATTTCCACATTCCTTCCAGCAGCTGCTATTTATGTATGGTGTCTAGTGATCTTTTAACACCTGGTTCAATATTTACCTGTGAGGGCTTCACTTTTCTCTCTGAACTTATTTCAGAATAGAGCTTTCCAGAAAAGGATACCTTGGGGAATTGCTATTAAGTAGTATCTCTGAAGCTAATCACACAGTATTCACTCTCCTTTTCAGAAACATTCCTCTGGGTATCAGGTTCTAGGATGAAGCCTGCTCCCACCTTTCCTTGAATTCTTGAAGATGTCAGCACTAATAACCTAATTAATTCATGAAAGTAAGTACGTCCCAAGTTCCTGGATAACTGAAATTACAAAACAAGGTAAGGAAATATTTTATTTGCCTTCATTATACACTTTTAATGGTGAAGAAAAGAAAAGAAAAAAGTCTGAGATTCTGACACTACTTTTCAGTTCTAATGCCTACTTGAGAAGTACCGTGGATATGACACCTGGAGAGAAATAAAATATTTTCCAATCTATTATTTTATTCTATTTACAGTAGGTATAAGAATATGACTACTGTTATTATCCCCATTTAAGGAAGGGGAAATGGAGACCTTTTGGGGTGAGGTAACACATTCAGCCATCTCAAATCCTCTGTGGAATGAAGTTGGAAGTAGTTAGACAAAACAAAACCTTTGACTTGTACAAATAAATAGATATGGCAATGTAACATCAAGGTACTATGGCGGGACTGTTAACAGCGTCCCATTTTACAGATCAGAGAATGTGACCAATCTTGAGAGTGTCTTGACTTGCCCAGTATATGAGCACTTTGTGGAATGATGGAAAGGAAAAATTTATACATTGTTAAAATAATATCTGTTGTGGGGGGCAGCACAAGGGAGTTTCAGAGTTTGTGGTAAAATTCCATCATCTTTTAATTCCACTTTTCTGCCCACTTTTTGAAGCTCCCTCATATATCATGGATTTTGGGTGCACAGAGATGGATTCAAGTAAGCCTGCATTTGCATCCTTGCTCTACTACTGACAAATGTCTTAGCTCTTCTGGTTTTCATCTTGGGCATTCCTAGCCACTCTGTATCTTGATTTCCTACTTTTAGAAATAGAAATGAATGATAATAATAACTCTGATTAGCATTGTTAGAAGAACTAAAGTCAACAGCGTGCCTGGTATATAAAAAAGTTCAGTGTTTGCTCCTCACACTGAAGGGCTTGCTGCTAGTTTTTATAATTTCAACAAGGTATTTATTTACACGGTTTTAGTTTCACTCTATTTTTGGTGAGACCCCAGGAAGATGAAGGAGATGAAAAATTGGCTTCGAGAAAACCACCCCGTATATACAGCATCCTGGCTTGCTGGCCAGATCTGAGTCCTATGCAATTACAATGACATCTCAATATGTTCTCATGTCTCAAGTGGTCTTGCTTGTATCATATTTGCACCCGAAGGTTACAGCTCCGGAACAATAAACGCTGAACAGTCTCCTGGTAACATGATGCCATGCGGAGCAAAGAGCTCTCCTTCAAATACTGCAAGAAAGATTCACGTTTTATGGCACCTTTTATAGGAATTCCCGGGGAGGCAAAATCTCAGGAGAAGAATTTGGCCTCTTGGTTAGAAGCACATCTGGTTCTTTAAGTTGTCAAAAAGTCAGTAGTCCATAACAATTGGGAGAATGAAGTAAATGTGAAATTGGAGTTGGACAAAGTCAGGAGAAATTAAAATTGCAGACAGCTTTGTTTATCTTTCAAAGCATCCTGCTGCTTCATAAATTAGGCTGAGTTTCTTTAAATTAATCAAAAATTAAAATTAAAATTAAATAGAGTCTTAGTGGCACTATGCTACTATAATGAATTCTCATTGTTCAAAGACTATTCACTAATTTGTAGACTTTCCAGGGCTCTCACTTTCCCCTCTCAGACCCTGTTGCTGACCTTTCGGTCTGTGGAGTCCTTGTGAGGTGTTATAGGATAATCACTGGACTGTGAACCTCAAGATCGGCAGTTCAAACCCACTGATAGCTCCTCAGAAACACTATATAAAGTCACTATGAGTCAGAACTGACTGAAGGCACTTAAGAACAACTACCTAACATTCTTTTATATAATGTGTGTTGTTGTTGTTGTTATGTGCCATCGAATCAGTTCGGACTCATAGTGACCCTGTATAGGCTTTCAAAGGAATGGCTGGTTAGTTTGAACCATCAACCTTGCGATTCAAATCGACTCTTGAAGTCCAGTGAATTATCCTACAGCACCACACGAGGACTAGAGAAGGCAAAATGAGCCCAGTAAATTAACTATTACTTGTAATTCAGTATCTTGAGCTAAGTTGTAAGTAGGGACTTAAGAATTGTTTGTTAGATTAAAAAAATCTGCTACCTATTAGCAGTTGTGGAGTTGCCATTCATTTTGCCAATTCTTTGTAGTCTCATTCTCTGTGCAGATGGCTGATTAAGACATCAGAAGTTATATTCTGGGATTTTCCTTTGGGTTTCAGAGATTCATCATGTTCCTATGATTGCCTATGGGCTAGAGAAAATATTTCGATTTGGAATTTTGTGAAATTTTAATTGCAACAGACTTATTAAAGATATCCAATTATCCCAGTCAGGAGAGATTTCTGTCTCCCTAGGATTCTTAAATAACACTGTTCATGCTCCCCTGTGGCAATTATCACATACTGCCTTGAATTGTACTGATGTGTATAGAGTCTCACCTCTCTCAGTAGATGGCAATGTGATCTCCTTGAGGGCATCTCTGTACTCAGTTTTGTAATTTCTACAGCAGTGCTCTCCAATAGAAGTATAACATGAGCCACATTGGTAGTTTTATATTTTCCAGTAGCCACATTGATAACAATAATTTTTAAAACAACAAATGATATTAATTCAAATTTTATATTTACATAAGTCAGTACATCTAAAGTAATATGATATGGAAATTTATTAGAGAGATTTACTTTTGAAATTTTGCATTAACTTTCCAATACGTTCATTTTACAATTATGGTGGTTGGTGGTGGTGATCTGCTGTGGAATCAGTTCTGACTCATAGCAACCCTGTACAGGATTTCCAAGGCTGTAAATCTTTATAGGAGCAGAAAGCCTCATCTTTATTCTGTGGAACAGCTGGTAGTTTCGAACTGCTGACCTTAAGGTTAGCAGCCCGATTCGTAACCACTACGCTACCACATCTCAATTCAAGATGAGCCATATTTCAAGTTATCAATAGTCACATATGACTAACTGCTGCCATATTGAACAGCTCAGCTCTAAAACACTTCACTATGGCAGATAATCTCGATATAGTGCTCTCGTGTCAGACTGCATAGTGTCTTTGGTTGGCATAAGCAGATAAGCACACAGATACTAACCAAAAGATTAGTAGTATGAATCTATAAAGAAACAACTTGGAAGAACGTCATGGCTATCTATTTCTGAAAGATCACAGCAATTTAAAACCCTATAGAGTACAGTTCTACGCTGAAACACATGGGGCCACCATGCATCAGAATCAACTTGTCAGATGTGTGAGTTCAAATCCCAGTTTGACTGATTCTCTAATCATCAATTTCTTCACCTTTTAGACTAGTATTAGAAATGAGAACAATACCAGGCATGTGGTATGTATTTAGTAGGCTTTGTGAAATAAATAAAAATAGTTTCCTTAGTGGGTTGACTGAGGGTAAAAGACATAAAATATGCAAAGCCCTTAGCACTGTGTGGCACATGGAATCTATTCAGTAAAAATTAGCTATCACTGTTATTAAGATAGTGTCTAGACACTAGAATAATTTCAATAAATATTTTCCCTCTCTTCTTCTTCTTTTTAAAAAACAAAAACAAACATCTTTTATATTTTAGAGGACATCTTCACTTTCAAGCTTTCACTACCTTCCTGCCAAACCAAGACTATTTTCTCTCTATTCCCTTACAAAACTTGATCCACCCCCTTTAAAAATCCTAAACATTATAATTTAGGCATTTTTGTGGCTGTTTTTCCCCTTCTAGGTTGCAATCTTCCACATACCAGGACATTTTCTCATTTATCTTGATATCCTTCACTATACATTGCACATTAATTAACACATAGTAAGTGTTTAGTACATTTTTAATACAAAAAAAATTAATAAAACCAATTCTTTGTAACGTGAAAGGTTGAAATCTCTTCAGGAAAAAGCTTGGCATATTGTTTGTTTTTTCTGGGCTGTACTGGTCTTAGAAATAAATAAACATGGTGTCAGTTTTAAGTCTTGTCTAAAATATACATTGAGCTGGGGTATTTCCTGTGATCCTGAAACTGAAAATTGATTTAACAGGGCAGTAGTAAGCCCTAGAGAGATAAAAAATTAGCTGTGATTGTTAGGCAATTTTTTTTATATAGAAAGTCCCCAAAGCTAATGATGTATCGAAAGAGAACATGACTTTTCATTGTAGGTCACAGCTGTATAGTACACCTGCTAACTCATGGAAAGTGGATTGTTCCTGAAAATTGAAACTTAGATAAACTCCAAAATGTCAAGAAAACAAAAATCCTCACCACTGGACCAATAAACAACATTCTTATCAATGGAGAAAGGATTGAAGTTGTCAAGGACTTCATTCTTCTTGGATCAACTATCAACACTCGCGGAAATAGCAGTCAAGAGATCAGACGACGTATTGCACTGGGCAAATCTGCTGCACAGGAACTTTTTAAAGTATTGAAGAGCAGAGATGTCAGCTTGAGGACTAGGGTGCGCCTGCCCCAGGCCATTGTGTTTTCAATAGCCTCATATGGATGCGAAAGCTGGACAGTGAATAAAGAGGATCGTAGAAGAATTGATGCCTTTGAGTTGTGGTGGTGTTGGAGGAGAATACTGAGGGTGCCATGGACTGCCAAAAGAACCAATAGATCTGTTTTGGAAGAAGTGCAGCCAGAGTGCTCCTTGGAGGCCAGGATGGCTAAGCTTCGTCTCTCTTACTTTGGACATGTAGTCCGGAGGAAACAATCGTTGGAGAAGGATGTCATGCTGGGTAGGGTGGAGGGTCAGAAAAAAGAGGAAGACCTCCAACGAGATGGATCGGCCAGGTGGCATCATTGATGGACTCGGGGGTGGCAGCGGTGGTGAGGTTGGCCCAGGATCGAGCATTGTTTCGTTCTGCTGTGCATGGCGTCTCTATGAGTCGGTTCCGACTCGATGGCACCTGACAACAACAACAACAACAAACTCCAAATCTGCAATTGCCAATGATGGCTCATTCCCAATAGTGGTCAGAGTGGAGCTGTCACAACATTAGGGCTCCTTGTGGACCTGGAGTTTGAGTGAATAAAGGGTCTTGGCCTTGCTTTGGCTCACATTCTAACAAGAAGAGACAGATGATAAGCAAATATATATATATATATATACTAGTAAAGCATGCAGGCTACCTACTATGGATATAAATGCTGTGGACAAGTAAGAATTGGAGTTACTCTTTATAAAATGTACTCAGGCCTCACTGTTCAGGTAACATTTATACAGAGATCTGAAGGAACTGAGCTAGAAAGCAATGTAAATGTCTGAGGGAAGAGAATCTGGACAGAAGGAAAAGCCAATGCTAAATTCCTGAGGTTGAACTATGTTTGTATTGTTTGGCAAGTGGCTGGCAGAGATGCAGGTGATGGGGCTTTGGGGGAATCAGAGATGGTATAGATTAAATTGTGTTAAATGACCTGTCAAATCCCAATGATATATACTACAGCAAATGTTTTGTCATACCTCTTGTAGTGTCCTGAAAGAGAATAAGACTGGACTGTTATCCAAAAGGTCTACCATTCAAAATCACCAGCTGTTACTGTTACTCAGAAACCCTATTCAGGGTCACTGTGATTTGGAACTGATTTGACAACACTTAACAGCATATATATCTGTTGTTGTTGTTATGTGCTGTGGAGTTGGTTCCGACTCATAGTGACCCTGTACAGGGTTTCTGAGGCTGTAAATCTTTACGGGAGCAGAAAACCTCATCTTTCTCCCGTGGAACAGCTGATAGTTTCGAACTGCTGACCTTGCGGTTCATAGCCCAATTCGTAAACACTATGCTCCTTCATATATATATATATATATCATCAATAACATCATACATAAAGAAAGCAAAAACTCATTGAGAAGACACGAAAGAAGGAAAAGGTCAAAATGGATGTCAGAAGAGACACTGAAACTTGCTCTTCAGGTAGAGATATGAAAGCAAATGGAAGAAATGAGGAGGGCCAAGAGCTAAATAGAAAATTTCAAAGATCAGCTCGAGAAGATAAAGCCAAATATTACAACAAAATGTGCAAAGAACTGAAATCAGAAAACCAAAATGGAAGAACACACTCAGCATTTCTCAAGCTGGGGGAACTGAAGAAAAAATTCAAGCCTTGACTTTCATTATTGAAAGATTATCTGGGCAAATTATTGAATGATGCAGAAAGCATCAAAAGAAGATGAAAGCAATACACAGAGCCACTGTACCAAAAGGAAATGGTTAATGTTTAACCATTTCAAGAGTTAGTATATGATCAAGAGCCAATGATACTTAGGGAGGAAGTCCAAGGTGCATTGAAGGAATTGACAAAGAACAAGGCACCAGGAATTAATGGGATAAAAATTGAAATCTTTCAAGAAAGTGAGGCGGCACAGGAGGCACTCACTCATCTATGGCAAGAAATTTGGAAGACAACTATCTGACCAACTGATTGGAAGAGATCCATATTTGTGCCCATTCCAAAGGCAGGGGACCCAACGGAATGTGGAAATCATTGGACAATCTCTTTGATATCCCATGTGAGTAAAGTTTTGTTAAAGTTAATATACAGAAACGGCTACAATCATACATTGACAGAGAACTTCCAGAAGTTCAAGCTGGATTCAGAAAGGCTGTGGAATGAGGGATATCATTGCTGATCTCCAATGGATCTTGACTGAATATCAGAATATCAGAAAGATGTTTACCTGTGCTTTACTAACTATGCAAAGGCTTTCGATTGTGTGGATCATGACAAGCTATGGACACCATTGCCAAGTATAAGTATTCTGGAACACTTAATTGTGCTTATGAGGAATCTGTACCTGGCCAAGAGGCAGTTGTTCAAACAGAACATGGGAACACTGAATAGTTTAAAATTAAGAAAGGTGTGCGACAAGGTTGTATTCTTTCACCATACTTATTCAACCTGTATGCAAATCATACGAGAAGCTGGGTTCAATGAAGAACAATGTGGCATCAGGATTGGAGGAAGACTCATTAATAACCTGTGAAATGCAGATGATAAAACCTTGCTTGCTGAAAGTGAAGAGGACTTAAAACATTTGCTGATGAAGATCAAAGAGCACAGCCTTCAGTATGGATTCCATCTCAATGTAAATAAAACAAAAATCCTCACCACTGGACCAATAAACAACATTCTTATCAACAGAGAAAAGATTGAAGTTGTCAAGGACTTCATTCTTCTTGGATCAACTATCAACACTCATGGAAGCAACAGTCAAGAGATCAAATGACGTATTGCATTAGGCAAATCTGCTGCACAGGAACTTTTTAAAGTGTTGAAGAGCAAAGATGTCAGCTGGAAGACTAAGGTGCGCCTGACTCAATTAATGGTATTTTCAATAACCTCATAGGTATGTGAAAGCTGGACAATGTATGAGGAAGACTGTAGAAGAATTGATGCTTTTGAGTTATGGTGTTGGAGAAGAATATTGAAAGTGCCATGGGCTGCCAAAAGATTCAACAGATCTGTCTTGGAAGAAGTGCAGCCAGAGTGCTCTGTAAATCTTTGCAGGAGCTGAAAGCCTCATTTTTCTGCAGGGGAACAGCTGATAGGCTTGAACTGCCAACCTGTGTATTGCAGTTCAGTACATAGCCTACAGAACTACTGCTGTCCCAAATATAGATTTATTATTGTTGTTGGATTCCTGCCGTGGCACTGTAGGATAAGCAATGGACTGCAAGGTCAGTTTGGTTTAAACTCATCAGCTGCTCCTCGGAAACTCTATACAGGGTTGCTATGAGTCTGAACTGACTCAACGGCACTTAATTTTGACATTGTTGTTATTAGGTGCTGTCGAGTCAGTCCCGGCTCATAGCTGCCTTATACACAACAGAATGAAACACTGCATGATCCCATGCCATTCTCACAACTGTTGTTACATTTGAGTCCACTGTTGCTGTCACTGGACTAAGCCATCTTGTTGGAGGCCTTACTCTTTTTTGATAGAAGTGTGATAACACTGGTGACCCAATGATTGTGATGGTATTTTGTGAAGTGATTTTGTGAAAAGAGTAATTGTTGGAAAAAACTCCAAATGAGTGGCACACAATGTACAGATGGAATACCACAGAGACATGTGGGAGCTGAGAAGAGTTTTCAGTGCGTGGGGATGCCCAGACACTTTAGGACATGTGACACTCCTACCCTGCTCACAAGTTGGAGGAGAGAAGGACTTTGGTGAAACACAAACTCCCTGGACAATTTTACAAAAGTCTCTTCATTACTATACCACTCTCATTGAGAAATACTGAGTGAAGGCCTTGAAAGACGTTTTAAGGGTTTTTGACCTTTACTAAGGAGTTCTGGCAGCATATGGTTATGAGTCGGCTGCTAATCTTAAGGTCAGCAGTCAAAAACTACCAGCCATTCCATGGGAGAAAGATGAGGTTTTTTGTTCCCATGAAAGTTTGCAGCCTCGGAAACACCATGCAGAGTCACTGTGAGTTGGAACCGACTGCACGGCACTAGACCACCATTACCACCAGGAGTGATATGGCAAGTCATTGGAAGATATTCGTCAGAGGAGTAATCAAATCTGACTCATTTTAGAAATACTTCTTTGACTGTGTTGGGGGCAGAGAGTAGGAGGGAAGAAGGAAAAGACATAATTAGTTTTGTTATGAGGCCATGCAATCATCCAGTTAAGAGGTAATAATCTGGGTTGTAGTTTAGGGAGATAATGAGAAGCAGCCAGAATCTGGATATATTCTTTAGAAAGATTTGCTGATGGATCACATGTGAAAAATAAGAAAAAGGGAAACATTAAGATTGGTAAAATTGGACTTCTCTGAAGCAATGTTCTAGCACACCTCTCAAGATTCTTTTGTAATAATATCTTTATGTGAAAGCCAATCAACGTTATTTAGGTTGCAAAGTTGTTTGCACAGATATGCTTGCATTTGTCACTAGTTTGTGACATTGAAACTCCTTCATATTTGCCTTTCATTTATCATCCAAAGTCATCAATAGAGACCAGAGCTACATCCGCAAGAGTGGAATAAATACTCATTCTGGGCTTCTTTACTGAACTTACGTATAGTTCAATACTGCAAATCTCATTAACCTGACCAATATATCCTAATTCTACAACCTCATCATCTTACCACTGCACAGCTGGTAAACTACAGAAAGAGGTAAAATGAGTTTACTAGCCCCTAAGGGAATAGAATAAAAACTACACAAAACCTCTGCCTTTCTTGGACAATATCCTTGAAACATAGAGGCTAATCACTAAAAACAGAGAGAAAAAAAGTAAGATGAGCTATATAATGTTACTAATTTCCTTCCATCTCACAGCAAAGAAGAATCAATTTACCCCAGTGTCTGGATGAGAGAATCAGGGGTGGTAGTTAAAACTGACAGTGGATAATACATTTCCTTCACATCACATTTCGTTTATAAAAATTATTTAAATTTTTATTCTGCTTTATGTTATGTTTATGCTTTTTTAAATTAGAAAAATAATATTTTGAATTACTGATATTAAATAAAAATGTGCACTGGATAGGTACATAACTTTGTCTTCCCAAACCCATATCCACAAGTAGGCTGCAAGGGTTACCACAGTGCCTTTGAATCACACTGGATCTGAATGATGACATAGTCTAGTAGAGCAATTGCAGAGAGTTTAGGGCACTATTTAAACACAGACAAGCAGGGCAAAAGAAAGTCAACATAAAATACTGAAGCACATTAGTAGGTTCAATGTTGTTGCCCGCCCTTCCCCAAAGATATGTCCAGATTCTAATTCCTAAAACTGAATACTTGTATAACTTTATATGGAAAAAAAAGTGAAGTTTACCTTTCAGTCCGGCAGATGTTATAAAGTTACGGTTTTGAGATGAGCAGATTATCTGGGTTTATATAGAAGCAGAGATTGGAGTGATGTGGCCTCACACCAAGAAACCCAGCTAGACACCAGAAGCTGGAAGAGATGAAGAAATAATTCTCCCCTAGAGCCTCCAGAGGGAGTAGTAGCTTGGCACCTTGCTCTTAAACTGCTTGCCTCCCAACAATGGGAGAAGAAAGATCCTGTTTTGAAGCCACCCTGTTTGTGGTTATTTGTTGATGCAGTCTTAGGAAAATAATACTTGTTTAGGCACCCTGAGCTAATGATGTTGTAGTTGTTAAGTGCCGTTGAGTCAGTCTTACCCATAGTATGGGGTTTCCGAGGAGCAACTGGTAAACTTGAACTGCCGACCTTGCAGTTCAAATGACTTCGCAGTCCCGTACATTAACCCATAGTGCAAACACCAGGACTCGGTTAATGATGTTAGCGAACCACAGTTCCACTAAGTATAAAGTGCTGGGGAGCTAAAAGTCTGACTATTGAAGTCCAAACACACCAGCGTCCCAGGAAAACCTAGACTTGATCTAGAAGGGTTTGTCTACAGTGGATTTAGAGGAGTGAGCAGAGAAAATCCAGCATACTTACACCTTAGTTTGATCATCTCAAGGATCCCTGGTGGCAAAGTGATTAAGTGCTCAACTGCTAACTGAAAGGTCCACAGTTCAAATCGACTTACTTCTCTGAGGGAATAAATTGAGAAAGTCTACTTCTGAAACTACCAGCTGTTCCGTGGGAGAAAGATGAGGCGTTCTGCTTCGGTAAAGATTTACAGCCCCGGAAACCCTGTACCGGGTTGCTATGAGTTGGAACCGACTCCACGACACACAGCCACCACCACTTCTGAAAAGATTATTTTTCTGCTGTATGGTACATTTTGACTAAATTATGGTCTGGGAAATGTGATGGGGAAGTTTTACTCTCTGCTATAGTGTTGCTGTGAGTTGGAATCAATTTGATGGCAACAGATTTGGATTTGGACTTTGATAATAACAGGATGGTTAAAAATATTGGTTTGAGAAGTGGTTCTATTTAGTCGTTATGACACTAACTGCCTATATACTCAGTTTATCTCAGGATTCAATCTTTCAATCTAAGAAATTAGAATTTGGAGGGTTAGAGGTATCTGCGACACTGAAGCTCAGGACAGGAAGCAGCTTAAGAATGCAACATGGCTGACTAAGTCAAAACAGAGATGAGATCTCACATATGTTGATGTGTGGACAGATTTTCTAGGTGTGGTAGAAGAGTGCTAATATGAGGTAAGTGAATAAAACACTCCATTGTTGTGGGGGATCTGCCATAGCCTGGGAAATGCCATGTGATTTTGTTTCTGAACCTTTGCACATGTTGTTCGCTGTGTCTCCTGCTCCGTCCACTGCCCCCTCCTCAAATCAGACCTAGGGAAAATTAATTTAAATGTCTCTTTCTCAATGATGCCTTCGCTGATCAACCAAAATATACCTAATCTTACAGTTCTTTTGGTCAAATATGTACTTTGTATATTTCTCTGTTAATTCATTTTTCACAAGCTGTCATGACTCTGATTTTTGACATGAACTTCTTGAGAACAAGGAAAGTGTATAGTGTTGTATTTCTCTTCCTCTTCAATTCTGAGCACAATGTCAAGGGTCTAGTGGATCCTTGTTTGTTAAGTGTTGTCGAGTCAGTTCTAACCCATAGCAACCCTGTATAGGATTTCTGAGGAGCATGTGGTGTATTTGAACTGCCAACCTTTTGGTTCGCAGTCCATGGCTGATGTTACAGCATCACAACAGGAGTTCCTAGTTATGATTTATTCACTGAAAGAATAAAATAGTTAAGAAATGCCAGGCATTTTATAAAGGAAATGGGTTTTCTCTAAATCTAGACACCAAACTGTTCTATGTGCCTATATTCACTCTAGGATTCAAAATAGGCCAGTCAGGCTGATTCATCCAAGCTGGGCTCAATGCTTTGGTTCCATTATTTTTCATCCCCCAAAGCAACACCAGAGCACCTTGGATGAACATCAATCAAGAATGTACCAGATTTCATTTACATTGTCTTTTAAGATGGCTTTGGATCTTGAAGTATATCCTAAGAAGTCAAGGTGGTGCAATGGTTAAGCACTCAGCTGCTAACCAAAAGACCATTAGTTAGAATCCATCAGTGGCTCCTTGAAAAAAACCCTGGTGATCTGCTGCTGTAAACATTGCAACCTACGAAGCTCCATGTGGCAGTGGTACTTGATCCTACAGGAGAAGATGAGTCAGAATTGACTTGATGGTACACAGCAATGACATCAACAGTGAATGCATTTCCCATGATATTGGGAGCCCTTGAAAAGAGAAACAATGTTTTGCTATATTCCCAGCACACATCACCTTGACTGGAATAGAATAGATAATCAATGACAGTTTATTTAAATTAACTGAACGCTTACATAATTGAAATTAATATTTTTGTATCTTTAACAAGCCACATCATACAAAAGAAGTCATACCAATGAGTGACTAGCTATGTTTTTATCTGTTTTTTGGGTAAGTTTAGATGTAAATATAAAATAATATGTAGTATGTGCAAGATTACATATTATTTTATATTTACATTTTTATCAACATAAAAAAGATTGAAGTTATCAAGGACTTCATTCTTATTGGATCAACTATCAACACTCATGGGAACAGCAGTCAAGGAATCAAATGACGTATTGCATTAGGCAAATCTCCGCTGCACAAGACCTTTTTAAAGTGTTGAAGAGCAAACATGTCAACTTGAGTAGTAAGGTGTGCTTGACCCAAGCCATGGTATTTTCAATAACCTCATATGCATGCAAAAGCTGGATAGTGAATAAGGAAGACCGTGGAAGAATTGATGCATTTGAGTTATGGTGTTGGAGGAGAAAACTGAAAGTGCCTTGGGCTGCCAAAAGAACAAACAGATCTGTGTTGGAGGAAGTGCAGCCAGAGTGCTCCTTGGAGACCAGGATGGCCAGACTTCTTCTCTCATACTTTGGACATATTGTCAGGAGGGACCAGTCACTGAAGAAGGATATCATGTTTGGTAAGGTGAAGGATCAGAAAAAAAGAGGAAGACCCCCAGCAAGCTGGATTGGCAAAGTGGCAGCATCAATGGGCTCAAACATGACAATGATAGTGAGGTTGGCCCAGGATCAGGCAGTGTTTCGTACTGTTGTGCATAGGGTTGCATGAGTCGGTACCGACTCAATGGCACCTAACAACAACAAAAATGTGCAAGATTGAGTTTTGGTGCCATCCCAGGGAGCAACACAAAGAAATAGTCATTCTCCAGAAAGTCTGAAACTAAGAAACAGTGGAGGGTCCATGTGACTCTGGATCCAGAGAGATATGGCATATACATGAGGAAACATACAGAGTTTTCAAAGAGAGCCCCAAACCCAAAGTCACTAAGGTATGTGACTTTTTAAATAGTCAGGATTTGCATTGAGGCTGCTTCTCGATAGGGCCTATCTGTGTTGCCAGGTTCTGGGTGACTTGCAGCAGGGATTTTTAATTTAACTGTAGTAATGATTCTGTCCAACAACAGGAGACAGCCAACTAATCTTTATGATAGTGAATGCTTTACAGGACCTTCTTATACATTAGTCCATTTCCTCCTTCTAACGTCTCTGTGAGAAAGTCACTTTATACTCAAGTTTTATGAGGAAGCTAAGGCTCAGAAAGTTTAAGTGACTTACCCAAGCTCACAGGGCTAACAAGCAGTCAGCTGGGATGACAAGGATAAACATTAGTTCACTAAAGCATGCTGACTTCTTCAATAAAAAATGCTAAGGAATGTCAGCCTTTGGATAGATTCAGTACTCTGATGGATGAGGTCTTCCTTCTCCCTTCTGAAGATAGATATCAGTGTTAATAAGAAGGAAATCTGGATAGCCTAACGCTTAATTCTCTGCCTGATTTCTCTCACATTTCTGAGGTAGCCCTTTGTCTCTTAACAAATTTTCAATTTAGCCGTATGATGAAACTTAAGTCACAGAAATTTAAAGAGAAATTGGTGAAAGGGAAGAGAAAGAAATATCCCTGAGAGGGAGACGAAAGAGAAATTTCCCTGAGTACATCTGAGTATTGAAAACATTTTCCCTGGCTGTTCTCTTTGTTAGACAATGAACAAGCACTACAGTGAACCAGAGAGAGACTTAGATGATTAATGGGAGGTGATGGGAATAATGGGGGACCATTGCATGCTGTCAGGCAATGTGTCTTCTACCCTCAGCTTCCTGCCAGCATTGGGTATTAATCAATTGCTTCCTGGTTCTGAGTCTGTCTGTCATTCAATATCACTTGCCACAAATTCCCTTCTCCTGCCCTCCCTTATGCCAAGCACATTTGAAATGACATTGAATGATTCCAAGTGGTAATTTTGCATTGATCCATTTGGCAATGTGGGTGAACAAGGAATGAGGTGACAGCCAGAGGTGACTGGCAAGTAGAGTATTGAAAAAACACTGGAGGCTAAGAGGAAATTTGCTTCTGTTTGGGTCTCTCTCCTATGGAAAGAGTTCAGAATTTTGCCACCCACAGCTCTTGGCTGCCCTGGGATTTTGATCTCTGTTATCTAGCTTAGTTCCCTTTAGGAAAAAGGTGGAATGACTGCCAACACAGCAATATGAATGAGATATGAAGAATTCAGAGAAACTGTGGGTACAAGTCTGAGAGATGGTGGTGGTTATGTGCCCTACAGTCGGTTCTGACTCATAGCGACACTGTACAGAGTTTCTAGAGCCTCTGAGGCTGTAAATCTTTACAGGAGCAGAAAGCCTCATCTTTCTCCCATGGAACAGCTGGTAGTTTTGAACTGCTGACCTTGTGGTTCGCAGCCCGATTTGTAACCACTATGCTACCAGAATTACTTAAGACTGAGAGAAACAGTATAGAAAAACCATCGGTAGTTCTGGTACCTTCCTAGCATCTGAAAGTTACCAGTATGGGCTTCAAAGACAAGATCTCAGTTCAAATCTTTATTCTCTCATTTTCTAGCTGCCTGACTTGGGAAGGTTATTTATCTCTTGGTGTCTCAGTTTCCTCATGGGTAAAATAATAATGCTTGTAGTTTAGAGTTGTGAATATTAGTGTATTGACATTTATTAATTTATTGACATTACAGAAACATGCCTGTGATTCACAGAGATAAAGGTGTGGGTTTTTTCCTTCTCTACACTCTCCTGGTGACCAGAGGTAAGGCTAGTCCCCACCTGCCTATACCCCCAGGAAAGCTCCTGCTCTCCCAGTGGCTGAGCTGAATGAATGTAAGCACCACACTTGTGGGTCCTATTAAGAGAGGGGGGAGTAATCTGCATTGACCTTGTTTGGGAAGGCCATGCTCCAGCTCTTCAGAGTTGGGCCTGGCCAGCCCTGGGCTAACACTCACTAGGAGAAGCAGCTGAACAGATATGTTGAGGGGGTAGGGGACAGAGAACACAGGAAAGAAGTTGCTGACCTTGCTGGTGGCCAGGCCAGTTGTAGTGTGGTCATTGTGAACTTTCATGGTCAACTTTGAAGGCAAGCAAACAGTAGTAGTGCAGAGGTATATAGATTATTGGTGGACATAAAGGGATTTTTTTTTTTTTAAATATTCTTCTTGTGCCCCAGATTATCCTGATGACTAAGGGTGTGGCCAACCCCCATTAGTGTATACTTCCAGGAAATTTCCTGCTGTCGAAGTTGCATCAAAGTGTGTGGGAACCTAGCAGCACTAACCCTGGAACCTAGAATCAGCTGGTTCTGGACAGGCCTGGACTAGAAAGACCTCTCACTCTCAGTTCTTCTCTGGCATGGAAATACTATGATACATCAGGTGTTTTTGAGTATGTACCAACTACTTTGAGACTGTAAGTAAAGAACAGACAACACATAGCGCTGTAGGAAACCCATGTAAAGTTGAATGTTACTGTCTCATTCCTTACCCATCCATGTCATGAGGTTTATAGCTAGCAGGAGACCCAAAAATTCTCCCATCTCTGGGTCTGGCCCCTGCCTTTTCTTTGTTTTTCCTTTCATTGTTTTTGTTTCATTATTCTTTCTCATGTGTCTTTGTCTCTCTTATTTCTCTTTCCCAACAACAACTGATTTTTCTTTCTTCTTATTTTTTTTTTTTTAAATCCTTCTATAGTTGACTCTTTTGTTGTTGTTACCAATCTCTGGTCACTTTCCCTTTTACTCATTCTATTTCCTAATAGTATTTAGGTATTTTTTTATTTCTCTTTATTATCTCTCCTGTTATAACTTTATTTTCCTCTCCTTCTTTTTACTCTCTGGCTTTTATATTATTTTGGTAGTTGTTGCCTCCTTTTTTCTTTTTTCCTTTGTTGGTATTATTAAGTGCCATCAAGTTGGTTTCCAAGGAGTGGCTGATGAGCTTGAATCTTCTTTCTTATGATTGAAACTGACATTGCAATCTAGCGGATTAGCTCACAGCACCACATGACTACTCCTGTTTCCTTTACTATTTCCTTTTTTCGCTGCTGTTTTCTGATTTGTGTTTATTTTCCTTCTCTTTTGTACGTGTGCTTGCCTCACCTGACAGGACACAGCAACTGCAGCCATGCAGTCTAGCCAGAACTGTATCCTCAAAACACCACTTATTGGGCAAGTGCCAATACTAGTTACTGGATCAATGACAACAACCAACATCAGCCACATCTGTCTTAAACTGAACTGCATGAACAATGAACATAGAATGGTACACAAGCTTATATACTGATTACCCCCACAAGGAGATAATAAGTGAGTGCCTAAGAATACACCAACATGCAATCATAAACTCAATACAAATACAACAACACAATGTTTCAAAAGCAGCAGACAATTTTTGTTCACACAAGGAAGTGACCAAGAGACAGAGCTACAAAGAATTTTTGAGGAATAAAAGACATTGGAATGACTTGGGGAAAAAAAAATCTAGAGAATGATATTTATGCATATCCAAAGATTTCACAGAAAGGCAAAGGAAAACAATGAAGAACTTAGGAAAGTACTACAGGAACAATCAAACAAAATAAATAAAGGTTTGGAGACAATATAAAATCTGCAAACAGAAATCTAGAAGAATAATACTAAGATTTTGGAGCTGGACAATACATTGAAAGGGCAAAGGAGTAAATGAAAGGAAGCTTGAATTAGTGAGCTTGAAGACAAATATCTCAATACTAGAAAATAGAAGAACTATCAGAAAAAGAATGAAAAATCTGAAGGAAACCTCAGATTCATATGGGACAACATGAAGAGGAATAACTTACAGGTGATTGGCATTCCAGAATAGGAAGAGACAAAGCAAAGCACAAAAAAGATAGTTGAAGAGCTGTTGGAAGAAAATTTCCCTAACATTATGACAAATGAGAAGATAACCATTCAGGAAGCTGCATGTACCTCAAACAGGATAAATCCCAAAAGAAAATCATAATCAAACTCTCTAAAATCAAAGAAAGAATCCTGAAAGCAGATCTGGAAAAATGAACAGTTATCACAAAGAAGAACCAATAAAATTTAGCTCTGGTTTCTCAGCAGAAACCATGCAATCAAGAAGACAATGGTAGACATATTCAAACCTCTGAAAGAAAAAACATGCCAACCAAGAATCATATACCCTGCAAAACTGTTCCTCAAATATAATGACAAAATTAGAATGTTTCCTGATAAACAGAAATTAAAGGAAATTGTAAAAGCAAGACCAACTCTACAAAAAATACTAATGGGAGTCCTTTGGACTAAGAACCAGCAACAGCAGACACCAATAGGTGGTTGACATACATGGCAAAACCACCCAGGATTCAATCCAGATATAGAAGTATTAAAAGTAAAACCAACTTGTAAGACTAAACATAGGGAATTGGAATATCAATTTATAATCAAGACCACTACAATGCTAAAAGAGGTAAAAGCATAGGTATAGAATTCCAAATGGTGAGGAAGTCAAGGAGATTTCAAGAAAAAACAGACTGTTTTAAACTGGGGAAACTATTAGTAAACGACAATGTAATCTCAAAGACAATTACTAACCCTCACAACAAATCTAGAAAATCATGAAGGTTTTGTAAACACTAAAACATCAGCAGTGAAAACATTGACAAGAAAATGCACAAACACAATAAAGTCAGCACAGAAAGAGATATAGAACAAGAACGCAGACCCAATACACACACCCACAGACACACACACACAAAATGAAGTCAGCACAGAAAAAGATGTAGAACAAGAAAGCAGAACCAACACACACATACACAAACACAGTAAAATGACTGCAAACAATTCACACATGTCAATAATTACACTAAATGTTAATGTATCTGTCAAGCAAAAAAGAGTAACAGAATGGATAAGAAAACAGGAACGTTCAATCTGTTGTCTAAAAGAGACACACCTTACACACAGACAAAAATACATTAAAAATCAAAGAATGGAATAAATATAACAAGCTAATGGCAGTCAAACAGGAGATGAGTGGCAATATTAATTTCTAATAAAATAGACTTTAAGGCAAAAACCAGCTTAAGAGACAAAGATGGCCATTATCTCATGATTAAAGGGTCAATTGAACAAGAGGACATAAACATAATAAATATGTTTGCAGTTAAAGAGCCCCAAAATACATTATTCAAACTCTTATAGAATTGAAGAAAGAAATTGGCAACTAAACAATAATATTAGGAGATTTTAATACATCATTTTTAAGAAAGAAAGAGCAACCAGAAAGAAGCTCAAAGAAAGGTCCAGAAGAACTAAATAATACAATCATAGATTTATACAGAGCACTCACTGCAACAACAGTACAATACACATTCTTTTTTCCATTGCACATGGAGCATATGTTAGGCCACAATAAATTTAAAAAAAAAAAAAAAAAGAAATACTACAAAGCATCTTCAGGTCACATTGCCAGAAAATTAAAATCTAGCAATAGAAAGATCAAGGAAACAAAATCTTGTTGAAAAGGTACTGGATAATACAATGGTAAAAGACAAAATAAAAATATTCCCAGACTCAAATGAAAATGAAAGCACAATATGTTAAAACTTATGGGATACAGCTTAGAGGGCAATTTACAGCAATAAATGCACACATCAGAAAAGAAGAAAGAACCAGAGTCAACATATTAAGACAACATCTCTAACAATTAGCAAAAGACCAGCAAAGTAAGACTACAGTCACCAGAAGAAAAGAAATAATAAAGATTAAAGTAAAAATAAATCGAAAAACAGTAAAACAATTATACAAGACAAGAAGTTAGTTCTTTGAAAGGATTAATAAAATAGGCAAACTGTTGGCAAACTAACAAAAGGAAAGAAGATACAGATCACAGCGTAGAAAAATATGGCTGACATCACAACAGAATAAATGGGAACAAAAAGATAAATAACAGAATATTATTAAGAATTGTACTCCAATAATTTTGAAACTCTAGAAGAAATATATGCATTAAAAAAAATACAACCTACATAAACTAACACAGGGTGAAATTGAAAACTTGAATAGACCTATAACAACAGAAGAAATAGATCAGGCAATTAAAAAATCCCTATTAAAGATGCTCATGCCCAGACATCTTTATTGGTGAATTGTACCAAACATTCAAAGAAGAGCTGACAGCAATTTTACTCAAACTATTCCAGAACACAGAAAAGAATGGAAAACTCCCAAATATATTTTGAGAAATAAGCATATTCCTCATACCAAAACCAGGGAAAGACATCACTAATAAAGATAACTACAGCCCAGTATCCCTCATGAACATAGATACAAAAATCCTAGCCAATAGAATTCAACAACATATTTTAAAAATATTGCATCAAGCTCAAGTGGCATTCATTCCAGAGATGTAAGGAGGTTTATATTAGAAAAACAACCAACGTAATCCATCATATAAACAAAACAAAGGAAAAGAACAACATGATCATATTGATTGATACAGAAAAGGCATTTGACAAAATCCAACATCCATTCCGATAAAACACCTAACAAAATAAGAATTAAAGGGAAATTCCTCAGTATAATTAAGAGCATGTATACAAATCCAACAACCAAAATTACCTTCAATAGAGAGAAACTGAAAACATTCCCTCTGTAATGAAGGAACGAAACAAGGATGCACTTTATCACCACAATATTGTGTTGGAAGTCTTAGCCAGAGATATAAGGCAAGAAAGGGAAATTAAAGTCATTCAAATTGGAAAAGAAGAAGTAAAACTCTATTTCCAGGTAATATGATTACATACATAGACAATCCCAAAGACTCAGCAAGAAAATTATTGGAACTTACCAAAATATTCAGTAAAGTGGTAGAGTACAAGATCAACATACAAAAATCATTTAGATTCCTATACACTAATAAAGGCAGCTCTGAAAAGGAAATTAGGGAAATAATACTATTTACAATAGCCAAACAAAAGATGAAATACTTAGGAATAAATCTAACCAGAGAAACAAAAGACCTATACAAAGAAAACTACAAAACACTACTACAAGAAATCAAAACAGACTTACAAAAATGAAAGAATGCTCCATGCTTGTGGATAGGAAAATTCAACATTGTGAAAATGTCAACACTACCCAAAGCAATCTACAGATACAATGCAAGCCCAATCCAGATCCCAACATCATTTTTTTAAAAAGAAGGAAAAAATTACCACTAACAATACATTGAAAGGAAAGAGACTTAAGCAAAACACTACTTAAGAAGAAGAACAAATTTGAAGGCCTCTCACTTCCTGATCTTGAAATTTACTACACAGACACAGTGGCCAAAACATCCTAGTACTGGTAACAATGAAAGATACATAGATCAATGGAACAGAATTGAGGATCCAGAAGTACATCCATCCACATATATTCAGCTGATCTTTGCAAAGAGCCCAGACACATTAAATAGCAAGAGATACATCTCTTCAACAAAAAGGTGCTAGCAAAACTATAAACCATTTGCAGAAAAATTAAGCAAGACCCATATCTCAAACCATATGCAAAAACAAACCCAATGTGGATTAAAAGACCTAAATGCAAAATATAGAACTACAAAGATCATCAATGGAAAAGTAGGGGCAAACTTGGAACCCTAATACATGGAATGAATAAATACACTATCAAACATTACTAAAACACACACAGCAAAAGACAAAATAGAGGGTTGGAACCTTCTAAAAATTAGAAACCAAAAGAGTAAAAAATAATTTCACAGATGGAGAATTTTTTTTTTTTTGGGGGGGGCAATGACGTATCAGACAAAGGACTAATCTCTAAAGTTTATAGAAAAGTACACCTCTACATGAAAAAGACAAACAAGCCAATTGAAAAATGGGCACAGGATATGAACAGACATTTCACTAAAGAAGATACTCCATTAGACAACAAACCTATTAGGAAATGTTCAGAATCTCTAGCTATTTTTGTTTAGTTGTTATGAAGTGCCTTCGAGTCAGTTCTGACCCATAGTGACCCTGTATAGGGTTTCTGAGTAGCAGCTAGTGAGCTTGAACCACCAACCTTGCAGATCAAATGGCTTTGTAGTATGGCGCATTAACCCACAGTGCCACACCTCTAGCCATTGGTGGTGATTATGTACTGTGGAGACGATTTCAACTCATAGCTACCCTGTGCAGGGTTTCTGAGGCTGTATATCTTTATGGGAACAGAAAGCCTCATCTTTCTCCCAGAGAACAGCTGGTAGTTTCGAACTTATAACCATAAGGTTTGCAGCCTGATTTGTAATCACTATGCTCCCAGAGCTCCTTCCTCTAGGTATTAGGAAGATGGAAATCAAAATAACAATGATATATCAAATCACACCAGCATTAACAACATTTGAAAAACAGGAAAAAAAAAAAAATGCTGGTGATCCTGTGGAAAGAATAAGACCTTCCTACACATTACTGGTCCAACTCTCGTCTGTCAATTTAT